>NC_142928.1:195638023-195648023 GCF_046866305.1 Octopus bimaculoides
CTACCCCAGAACTCAGTGAGTATGCTAGTACAATAGATGTAGACTTTAGAGTTGAAGAAAAATTTTATACCGTTGACAGTGCCACCTGACCGGCTTCTATGTTGGTGGCACATAAAAAGCACCATCTGAACGTAGCCAATGCTAGTACCACCTCACTGGCTCTTGTGCCGGTGGCACATAAAAAGCACTATCTGAACATGATTGATGCCCAGCCCACCTGACTGGCTCCTGTGCCAGTGGAACATATAAAGCACCCACTACACTCTCAGAGTGGTTAGCATTAGGAAGGGCATCGAGCTGTAGAAACATTGCCAGATCAGATTGGAACCTGGTGCAGCCTTCTGTCTTGCCAGTCACTAGTCGAACTGTACAAACCCATGCCAGCATGGAAAGTGGACATTAAATGATGATGATGATGATGAATGTCAAAACATGACAAAATCACCTTGATGGGTGATCTGTAATATCAGAAT
Source organism: Octopus bimaculoides (assembly GCF_046866305.1). Taxonomy (NCBI): domain Eukaryota; kingdom Metazoa; phylum Mollusca; class Cephalopoda; order Octopoda; family Octopodidae; genus Octopus; species Octopus bimaculoides. Next base: position 195,638,497 of record NC_142928.1, read on the forward strand.
TGGTAAAGCGTGGAACCTGTGCAAATGGCACAATTGAAAGAAAAGATGATAGAGGACAGGTTGAATCAAATGGTGTTTTTCTTCTAACTAAACACAGTGGGCACAATGTTGTTAACTAGTCCACTTCCCTCTAAAATCTCAGGCCTTGTGCCTACTGTAGAAAGGATTATTAAACTGTGCTCCTTGTGTTTAGTTAGAAGAAAAACACCATTTGATTCAACCTGTCCTCTATCATCTTTTCTTTCAATTGTGCCATTTGCACAGGTTCCACTCTTTACCAATTCTGATATTACAGATCACCCATCAAGGTGATTTTGTCATGTTTTGACATTCATCATCATCGTTTAACGTCCACTTTCCATGCTGGCATGGGTTGGACAGTTCGACTGAAGTCTGAAGAGCCAGCAGCTGCACCAGACTCCAATCTAATCTGGCAATGATTCTACAGCTGGATGCCCTTCCTAATGCCAACCACTCCAAGAGTGTAGTGGGTGCTTTTTACGTACCACCAGCACGAGGGCCAGTCAGGCGGTACTGGCATCGACCACGCTTGAATGATGCTTTTTATGTGCCACCGGCACGGGGGGCAGTCAGGTGGCACTGGCATCGACCATGCTTGAATGGTGCTTTTTATGTGCCACCAGCACGGGAGCCAGTCAGGCAGTATAAAATTTTTCTTTAACTCTAAAGTCTACATCTATTATACTTGCATACTCATTGATGATTGTTGTGTATCTGTGAGAGACAGCAAACTTTAAGAGTAGAGAAGAAGAATGTTTATTGTTCTTACTAATACCTTTAAATAGTTTATGTTGCCTGCCAATCATTGCAGACCTCAATGTCTACAGCTTGTCACACATTCTGATGGTTTTTCCCTTCCAAAAAAATGTTATATCCATTACTGTACCTCATGAGCTGTTATTCATGAGCTAATCTTTACTTGCTAAAGGGCTACAAACCTGATATTAAAGTGCATCAGGTCCCCAGAGACGAGTACTGTTAGTTGTTTTGGATAAGGGTTGTTCAACTTGTCAATTAGAACCCCAACATTCCAAGATCCAAATTTCACTAAGTATTGTTTCTTTCATCTACAAAATGATAGTCCAGATGAATGTGGATATCAGATATAGGAAGCTGAGACAGGCCATGGTTTGAAATACCATTTATAGATTCATCTTAATCAGAGGTTCTCAAACTTTTTGGGCCACTGCTCCCCTCATGGCCACATAATACCCTCAGCGCTCCAACCCTATTTTTATGTATAAATAAATATTTATATTTTACTAATTTATATATAGTATGAATCATTTGATATTTAATATAATATTATATAATTTGTATACAATACTATAATATTACAGTTCTATATTTAAGAGATGAGGAATTATATACATTATTTACATTTGACGGATATTTGTTCTCAACTTGTTTGTTGGTGACACAACGTTTCGGCTGATATACCCTCCAGGCTTCATTAGGTGTCTTGGGGAAATTTCGAACCTGAATAATAATAATAATAATAATAATAATAATAATAATAATAATAATAAGCTGATGACAACGTTTCTCTAAAAGAAATGGAGAAACTTTCAAAATACAAAGACCTGGAAATAGAGGTAACTCGAATGTGGAATCTAAAAGCAGAAACAATTCCTATCATAGTAGGTGCCTTAGGTATAATAAAAAAATATTCAGACAAATACATAACAAAAACACCAGGACTTACAAATATATATAACATACAGAAAATTGCACTACTGGGTACTGCACACATTCTACGCAAACACTTTCAATACAGTAAAACATAAGAGCACCACAGCAAACCACAGCACATACCCAAGGTAGTGAAGTGAAAGCACGCTATAAAAATGATAATAATAATATCAAAAAATACCTTAGGAATGAGAACCCACGTTCGAAATTTCCCCAAGACTCCTGAAGAAGGCTGGAGGGTATATCAGCTGAAACGTGTTAACAACAAACAAGATGAGGACAAATATCTATCAAATGTAAATAATATAAATGAAATACTATAATAATATTATAAATTCATAGCATCCCCCAATCTACTGCCTTCCTCCCAATGCCGCCTTTTTCTCTACCGCCTCCACCGCCACCACCTCCTTAGGCACCAGCGCCCACCTGGACTGTCTCAACCCCCACCGGGGGGGGGGGGGGGGGGGGGGGTTAGAGCCCACTTTGAGAACCTATGATCTTAATGAATGGTGAACTGAGTGGATCCCAGAAAAGACTGCTCAGATATAGCTGTAGCTACCCAAAAACCCTGCACCATTATCATTTCCCATAAAACACCCCTGTTTTGTTACCCACAATACCTCACCACTGTTGTGTCTTGTTGCAGCCACCCTCCTTAGTGAGGTGGGTTCAGGTATGGGGTAGATCGTCTCTGCAATGTTCTTTAGTTAAGTATCATCTGACTGACATTGGATATTATCTCTATCAGCGCCGGAAATCATCTCATGAATAGATTAGAAATGTTGCCAAATGTTTAATAAGATTTTACCGACATTACATTCACTGGCCACCATCTTGTTTAGTTTTCAATCATTTTTACGTCAGAATCGTGAAATTTTATCTGATTGAGAGAAGGGGTGAAGTGGAGAGAGAGAGAGAGAGAGAGAGAGAGAGAGAGTGTGTGTGTGTGTGTGATGAGAAGAAAGAAGAAGAATGTTGTATAAATGACAGAAAAGAGAGAGTATGAATGAAAGAGAGAGAGAGAGAGAGAGAAAATGGGCTGAGAATGAACTAAAGAAAGAGGGATATGAATGAAAGAGAATGAGGGAGACAAAGAAAGAGGTACTGAGGAAGAGAAAAAGGAGAGAGAGAGAGAGAGAGAGAGGGAGAGAGAGAGTAAAAGAGAAATGTTAGAATTAGAGAGAAAATGTAGAGGGATTAAAAAGAGACAAAATGAGAGAGAGACAGACAGAGAGTAGAAAGAAAGGGTAGAAGAGAGATAAAAAAGAGGAGGTGGGGCATAGGATTTGAAAGTGAAATGAAAAAGAGAAAGATTGAAAGTGAGATGAGGAGAGAGAAAGAATGGGAGGAATGAAAGAGAGAGAGAAGGACTATCTTCCCATCACATCGCATAATATTACAAGAATTTGCTGATAACATATGATGGAACTGTAGGTTACATGTTTCTCTCAAAAGGTGGTTTGTATATGTATGTGTGTGCTTGAGTGTGTATGTAAATGTATATATGTATACATATATGTGTGTGTATATATATATATATATATATATATATATATATATATATATATATATATATTTAAATATACATGCTTTCATGAATATATATATGTATGTATTAATGCATGTACACACACATACACAGATATATAAATATATATACACATGTGCACATATATATGTGTGTATATATGTATACACACACATATATTATACAGACTTATCATCATCATCATCATCGTTTAACGTCCGCCTTCCATGCTAGCATGGGTTGGACGATTTGACTGAGGACTGGTGAAACCGGATGGCAACACCAGGCTCCAATCTAATTTGGCAGAGTTTCTACAGCTATACATCTATATCAACTTTTACAGGGAAAAGATTGATATTGAAGTTTCGGCTTGTTTGCCTTCGTCAGACTGAGCTTTACTTGTGTTCTTTTGCACTTTATATAGTCTTTGGCAAATTGTACTCTGGGGATGTAGAGGTGGAGTTATATGAATAATAATTAGGTCTCATGTAGGTGGATGAGGTAAGTAGCTATAAAGAAAGAAAGGATAGAAGCATGCGTTTGTAGGGTGTGTGTTGTTAGAAAGTTATGGTGAAGAGATTTACTTTGGTTTGATATAGGAATTTTTTATTGCTTAAGGTCTGCTCAGGAATGTAATTATGTAGAAATAAACTATGCGAAATGCTATCAGATAAAGACAAACAGCTGTAATTTCAAAAGAGGCGAGATGGAATTTGCCTGGAGATTATATTTAGGATAGAAGTGTTTATGAAATTATTATTATTAGTTTGGCCATTGTTATTGACGATGACCAAAGACATCACATAGGAGAAGATGGATCACAGTGTGTCTGACTGTGGCCAATCAGACCAATGTGTGCCTGGAAGGCTCTACTGCAGGTTGGGCACTGGTGGTCTGCAGGAGCTGAAAGTAAGGGATTAGCTCTGGACTTGCATAGTTTGTGTTTCTTTTATGTCCCCACAATCCTGTTCTGTTTGTAGGAAGTTGGTGCACCTCAGTTGGTGCAGCTTCAACAGGCAAGGTGGTCATGTGTTTGCATTTCCCAGGTGTCGGAGTTGATCGTGAAGCTTTTCAGTGAGGTTTTGAGTGGGTCCTCTTAAAGTCCTTTTTCTGTCTGCATTGTAAGCATTTGCCTTTCTCCAGTTCGCTATAAAATAGTCTTTTGGGGAGGGAGTCATGTGTCAGGCATTCAAACAAGGTGGCCAGCCCACCTGACTTCCACTCTCCAACTGATTTATATGGAATACTAAAGCACTTCTAGTATAATCCAGTGAGTAGGTAACTGAAACAACTGGAATTGTTATCGTCAAAACATTCAAAACATCAATTTACAATGAGTCGAATTCAAAAGTGGGTTACTTATTCAGTTTGTCATAAAATTATTGTCATATTTTGACAGCTGTCAAACCCAAATGTTTTGTGCTAAATGCTACCAACTAATTTCTCTTTTACTGTTCATGACACCCGTTTTTGTGAAGACCCTTTGCTCCATATTTCTGTGAACTGCATGCCTCGGACATCTTAAACTTGTTTCAGTCATTAGACTGAGGTCATTCTGGAGCACCGCCTTGAAGAATTTTAAGTCAAATGAATTGAGCCTAGTACGTTTTTTTAAAGCCTGATACTTATTCTAGCCAATCTCTTTTGCTAAACTGCTAGGTTACAAAAAATATAAACAAGCCAACACTGGCTGTCAAGAGATGATAGGGGTCGCACGCACATACACACATCACACACATCACACATCACACACACACACACACACACACACATACATACGACAGGGTTCTATCAGTTTCCATCTGCCAAATCCACCGACAAGGTTTTGGTCGACCTGAGATTATAGAGAAGACATTTGTCCAAGGTGTCACACAACGGGATTGGACCCAGGACCATGTGGTTGGGAAGCAAACGTCTTACCACGCACCTAGAATAAGAGAAGGTTCTGGAACAAACTCAACATCTTCAGCATGTGAAGCAGATGCAATAACCACAACCATTGAAATGGTTTCGTAAACTTCTAAACAAAAGACAATCAGAAGCAGCCCAGTTGGTAGAATATGGTAAAGGAAGAAATATCTTCCCAGATGAGTTCCTCTGGGTCAGTGGTTCTCAAAATGCCAAATACCTGTCCTCCAGGCATCTGCACCTGCACAATGTAAAGGAAATATTTGCACTCCTTTATTAATGAAAAAACAAGAAAGTTGACTTCCATAAAATTCTTTCTTTCTCTTTTTTTTAATTTTTTTTTTATGGTATTGCAGATGTTAAACAGGTAGAAGACTTTTAAAACCATTTTAATTTTCTTTAACCCTTTTGTTACCATATTTCTGTTGAGATGTTTTGTGTTTCTTTCAATTAATTTTAAATATAACAAAGAATTTAGTAAAATAACTTCGTTATCATTCAGCTAGTGTTAAGAACATAAATTGTGACTAAGGTTTGGTGGAAGATTTTAATTCAAAACTTATGAAAACAAGACATTTGTACTACAGAGCCAGAAGTGGTTTCAGTCGGGTCAGTATGAAAAAGGTTAAATTAATCATTTGTTAACCCTTTTGTTACCATATTTCTATTGAGATGCTCTGTGTTTCTTTCAATTAATTTTATATATAATAAAGAATTTAGTAAAATAGCTTCGTTATCATTCAGCTAGTGTTAGGAACATAAATTGTGACTAAGGTTTGGTGGAAGATTTTAATTCAAAACTTATGAAAACAGGACATTTCTCCTACAGAGCCAGAGGCTGGCTGTAAACCTTAACCATGATACAGTTCAATATTTAAGAGATTCTGTACATTATTTACATTTGACCAAGATTTGTCCTCATCTTGTTTGTTGTTAACACAACATTTCGGCTCCAACCTTCTTCAGGTCCTGGGTTCGATGTTATTATTATCCAGGTCATTGCCTAGAATCGAACTCGGAATCTTGGAGTTAGTAGCCCACGCTCTTAACCACTACACCATATGCCCATGGGCAATTATGGAGTGAATTTTAGGATTTATAAATCTAATACTCTCCTATCCTACCTTAATACCGTTTCCCATATTCTGTTCATATCTGCACTCGATCTGCTTAGGAGGTTGTTGTGTCCTAGCATATATGTTGCTTCTTTTAGTTTTCGTATTTTCCAGTGGTCTTCTCTGTCCATTATTTTAACTTCACCCCACAGGGGGAGGTGGTCTCCATTAGCTATGATTATTTGATTCTTATAATGAATGATTCCTTGTATATACCATCTTACACTCAACACAGGTTTTGTTTGTACCTAAGTACCCCAACTTGACTGCAAGGCTGGTCTATCTCAAGGGCTAAGATACTGATAACAGTACTTAACTCTGTGAGAAAGAATTCCTTCTCATCTCTAGTAATAATTCCATTCAGAAAAGGGCAGGGGAGAAAAAAATAGACATAGATCTGTCACGACTGCAATGGCTCTTAATAATCAACTCTCTATTAGTGTCATGTGACAGGTCATGTGGAATCCATTTTATGGTCTTTGGCATTTTTCTAAACCATTTCAATTCATGATAGACAGATAGTTTATACAGTCAACCTAGAATTTCCTATCTGTAATGATAGGAATTTCTGTAACAGCAACTTCCATTGTTTTTTTAATCAAATTCACTAGAACAATCCTCTCTTGATTCAACCTTCAGATCAGAATTCCCAATTGTGAAATGGGAAAAACCAAATCCTATAATTTCTTTCATTTCATCTACATCATACAAGTGCTTTGGTGTGATGTTCGTGTTGTCCAACCATTGACCTCTTTATGAAATTGCAAAGCATAACATGAGGAATGTGGTTTTTTTTTTTTTATTACTCAGATCAAACATGAGATCAGTTTGAAAGCTTTTTCTGAAAGTACAAGAAAAGCAAGCCATCAAAGAAGACCCATCAAGCTGAGCAAAATTGCAGTCATGGCAGATACTGGTGTCGTGCAAATGGCACCCATGCCGGTGGCACTTAAAAGCACCCATTACACTCTTGGAGTGGTCGGCATTAGGAAGGGCATCCAGCTGTAGAAAACCATGCCAAATCAGTCTGGTGTCTGGTGCAGCCTTGCAGCTTGCCAGCCCTGGTCAAACCGTCCAACCCATGCCAGCATGGACAACGGACATAAAATGATGTTAATGATGATGATGATGATGATGATGACAATGACGACGATGATGAAACAGAACTTAATTAAATCCTGTTCAACATTTTTTGGCTCAAGAATCAGACAACTCTTTCATTACAACCTCACAGAAAAAAGTTCATTATCCCATTTATGAATTTCTTCTATTTCACAAAAGCATCAGTAAGTTTACATTGATAACTAATATTTCTAATAAATTTGATCAGTTTTACATCCTTCTGTCTAGTATCTCATTATTTCTTTATCCTTTGATCTTATGATAAGGTTGTATCAATTGAAAATAGTAGCAAACATATCCCTTCGCTAATTGTTGCTCTGATTGGTCTTAAGATAATGACCAGTACTTAATTATAGTCCTATTCATGTATATGTTCTCTTATTTCATCATATAACAATTTTTTCGTATACGTCCTCGGTTACAAGCTTATTTGTGAAGTGAGCCATTCCTCTGTTTTGGAATATTTTCATAGCATCAAGTTTGATGATTAAAATATGAAATCTTGAGTTAGGAAAATGAGGAATTTGAAAGTGTGTGTGTGTGTGTGTGTGTGTGTGTGTGTGTGTGTGTGTGTGTGTGTAATAGACATACATACACACACAAGTTATATATGATACATACATACATACATACATATATATATATATATATATATATATATATATATATATGTATGTATATATACATTATATATATATATATATATATATATATATATATATTCAATAGACATAACCTAAGTGTCTTGTTCAGTTGTGCACCTGGTCTCACAGAAATATTAGATAATACCCCAAAACTGCAAAATGCTCCTGTAGGACTTACAGTGAGCAGTCAGTTAAAGGCCAGTGAAACACAGAAGCTGTGGTCAATGAAGAAGTAGTGTTGATCAACACCAATGGAATGACACATACATAGAAATATGCTGTGGCAAAGAGGGCCCCTGTATGGCCAGATTGAATAATCACAGATCCTTCTTAAGACTTCAGGAAAGATGGAATGTTGCAATTATGGCCAGCTATATATGGTGACTGAAAGAGGAAACAAAGCTGTATAACATCAATTGGAGATTATTGGAAAGTTTTGGCCCATATCTTAATGGAAATAGAATATGCCGGCTCTGCTTGACAGAGAGGAGACTCTTTCTAAAAATTCACACGATCCATGTACTTTCTTGATTCCAAAAAGCGAAGTTTTTTAATGTTACCCTCATGAAAGCAAATACACTAAAAATATGCATGTCATTTTATGTGTGGATCTGTATGCTTTGACTATATATGTGTACAAAGACATAAGTTCATATGTCTATTACTGGAATGTTTCGTATGTTTTCACAGGCCCATTAATGGTTCATAATTTTGATTTTTTTAAATGAACAGTATCCTTTCAAGATTTGTGATACCTAACTTCTCAAGCTTTGTGCTGTGCTCTATTAGCCTAAGTGAGTGGAAGTGCATGGTTCAGTGGTCAGGATGTTGCAGTTATGATTGTAAGAGTGCAATTTCAATTCCTGGACCAAGCAATGCCTTATATTCTTGAGCAAAACACTTCATTTCGCATTGTTACAGTCCATTCAGCTGGCAAAAATGGGAAATCCTGCAACACACTGGTTCCTATCCAATATATACACCACAGAATCCAGGAAACTGACCTTATGAGTCTATGGCTCGGGAAGGACCTTTGATCTGTTTGATCCAGGTGTAGTATATGGAAGGTTCTCATTATGCCAGCATAGATATTTCCTTTTTCTTTTATCGTTAACATTGTGTTCATATCTGCTTGACAACTGATTTACCACAACTATACACACTTCCTTTTCTTAGTCCCTGATTATTATATCTGGTCTATAGTAATATTCTGTGGAGGTGCAATGGCCCAGTGGTTAGGGCAACGGACTCGAGGTCATAGGATCGCGGTTTCGATTCCCAGACCGGGCGTTGTGAGTGTTTATTGAGCGAAAACACCTAAAGCTCCACGAGGCTCCAGCAGGGGATGGTGGTGAACCCTGCTGTACTCTTTCACCACAACTTTCTCTCACTCTTTCTTCCTGTTTCTGTTGTGCCTGTAATTCAAAGGGTCAGCCTTGTCACACTGTGTCAAGCTGAATATCCCTGAGAACTATGTTAAGGGTACACGTGTCT
>NC_142928.1:195653023-195668023 GCF_046866305.1 Octopus bimaculoides
ACAGTAGTGACGGGGGGGGTGGGGGGGTGCGGATAGCGATGATGACGGTCATGGTGGTGGTGGTGGCGGCTGTGGTGGCGGCAGTGGTGGTAGTGGTTGTGGTGGTGATGCTGATGTGGGGGAGAGACTGATGCTGCTGGTGATGATAGTGGTGCCCATGGTTGTGGTGACAGTGATGGTGGTAATAATGATGGTTGTGGTGGTTATGGTGATGGTGATGTTGGTGGGGTGAGCTGCGGCTGCGGTGGTGGTTGTGGCAGTGATGGTGGTAGTAGTGGTAGTAGTAGCGATGTGATGGTAGTGGGACGGTGGTAGTGGTGGTGATGCTACTGTTGGTGTTAATAGTTATGTTATGTTGGTGGTGGTGGTGGGGGTGGTGGGGGTGATAGGGTGGGAGTGGGGGGGGGGGGGCAAGTGGTGTGCTGGTGATGTTGGTAGCAGCAGTGTAAATGGAAGAGAAAGCAATCAATTGAAATCATTGACACTTTGCACTTGTTCTTTGATTCATGATGGACAGTGGTGGAGGGCGCGTGGGGGGGGGGGTTCAGGATGTTTCTGTGAACCTCCAGTCACTATTCTTCTCCCCGCCCGCCCCAACGGAAACAAGTCCTTGGACAACAATAGACAATAGACAATGCTCTGTCATGTTCTACACACACACACACACACACACACGCACACAAGCACAACTATTTAACAGAGCTCAGTTGATGTTATTGTCCTATATAATGATGATGGTGATGATGATGATGATGATGATGAACAGTAATTATAAAAACACTAACATTGTCCTATATGAAAGCAGTAATTCATGCAACATACACACATTAAGAAACACATCAACAGACACTATATACATACATGTAAATAAAGCCCCATATATATATATACATACATACATACTTGCATACAGGAGACCAAAACTGGTCAAAAATGCAACTGGAACTCGACTGAAGACAGAAAGTTCCAAATGACCCGTCCTTGGTTTTTCCTGTCTTTTTTTGTATTGTCTAACTGCCCGGATGTTTTGTTGTCGCTTGTTACGTTCTTGTTACATTTTTTGCTTTATTATATATATATAAATATATATATATATATATATATATATATATATATATATATATATATATATATATATATATATATAATATAATATAAATAATATATAAACATATGCATATATCCATATACATATAATAGGTGTAGGAGTGGCTGTGTGATAAATAGCTTGCTTACCAACCACATGGTTCCGAGTTCAGTCCCACTGCGTGGCACCTTGGGCAAGTGTCTTCTACTATAGCCTCGGGCTGACAAAAGTCTTGTGAGTGGATTTGGTAGACGGAAACTGAAAGAAGCCCATCGTATATATGTATGTGTGTGTGTGTGTGTGTGTGTGTGTGTGTGTGTGTGTGTGTATGTATGTCTGTGTTTGTCCCCCCAACATCGCTTGACCATCGATGCTGGTGTGTTTACGTCCCCGTAACTTAACGGTTCAGCAAAAAGAGACCGATAGAATAAGTACTAGGCTTACAAAGAATAAGTACTGGGGTCGATTTGCTCGACTAAAGGCGGTGTTCCAGCATGGCCACAGTCAAATGACTGAAACAAATAAAAGAGTAAAAAAATATATATATATCTATTATAAATAAAGGCAAAGAGAAAAAAATTTTCTTTGCCAATATGCTGAAAAACAGACGCCAAATCGTCTAACCATATAAATACATGAAATAATATAAGTGAAAATATTTTATGTGGTTAGATGATTTAGTGTCTATTTTTCAGCATATTGGCAAAGAAATTTTTTTTCTTTTTGTCCTTATTTACAATTGTATTTATAATTTTCACCTTAAAAGGTACTTTTCATATGCTGGCCACTACTAAACGTTTTTGATAATATATATATATATATATATATATATATGATGGCCGTCCACTCGTGACCGAGGAAGACCATTGCTGACCTTCAGGAACATTGTGCACTCTAAGACTAACTTATATTTTCCATTTGCGGCTCCATTGGTGGCTCATGAGCCCTGCTCTTGACAAGCATACATGACTGCAAACATTGCAGATTAAGCTTTCCCCATTCACTATATGAGCCGTGCGCTTTCGCGCAGCTCGCTGAAGTTCTTCATGCTGGATACATGCTCTCTCAAAAGTGTCAATCTCCTCCTTAACCTGCTTCCTCCATCTATGGCGATGACAGGCATTGTTCTCTCAGTCAGTGTCCTGCATATCACAAGCCTTTAATGAGGGCTTATATATATATATATATATATATATATACACATACAACAAGAAATGATATTTGTCTCTTATTATAGAAACAAAAGGGTTTATAGGACAGCAAAAGAGGTGCTCAAATATAAATGAGATGAAGATAAAGAAGCATTGGTTATAGAACAAACATTTTATGTATATGTATTATTTTTTATGTGTTTGTAGACCATGGTGTTTTTTTTTTATATATGATTAAATGTTGGAAGGATGGTGTTGTATGTAACGTCGTTGACCCAAATTTAATGTTTGTTCTATAACCAATGCTTCTTAATATATATATATATATATATAAATTATACTATTTTATAGAGATTGTTATTAATTAACAATACTTGTAGACAGGCTAGACTCGAAGTGCTCAAATTGAGCCAAGTTCCAATTTATAATTTGAATGGAGGCAATACGAGCGCAAAACTTGAGGAACATGACCTATTATCCAGCAGAATAGTCAATATATATGCACACTTACTTCAACATTAATAAAGTGACATAAAGCTCAACTTAACAGAAGCATTAATAACATACAACCATAGAGACATATACATATTTTTATAAGCCCGCAAATATCTAAAAATATTTTAAAACATTTATAAATACATAGGCATTTAAAAAAATATATAAGTAAAATTAGTACAAAATATACACATAAGATATAAAAGCGTCGATATTATATAAGACATAGTGAATTATAAATTCATATGATATACTATAGAGGAACAAAAGTTTAGAGGTCACAACTCAAGCATATAGAGTATTTAAAAACACTTAGATATTTAAAAATATATAAAAACATTCATAAATACATAGGCATACATATATATCTACACACACACATACAGATGCAGGAGTGGCTGTGTGGTAAGAAGCTTGCTTCCCAACCACATGATTCTGAGTTCAGTCCCACTGCGTGGCACCTTCGGCAAGTGTCTTCTACTATACTCTCAGGCAGAGCAAAGCCTTATGAGTGGATCTGGTAGACGGAAACTGAAAGAATCCCGTCATATATATATATGTCTGTATTTGTCTCCTCATCATCGCTTGACAACTGATGTTGGTGTGTTTACGTCCCCATAATCTAGCTGTTTGACAAAAGAGAGCGATAGAATATAAGTACCAGGCTTACAAAGAATAAGTCCTGGGGTTGATTTGCTCGACTAAAGGCAGTGCTCCAGCATGGCCACAGTCAAATGACTGAAACAAATGAAATAAAAAATTAAATAAATAAATACATACATACATACATGTATATGTATGTGTATGCATATATATATATATATATATATATATATATATGCACACACATACATATACATACATACATGCATGCAAGCATGTGTGCATGTGTATCTATCTCTCTATCTCTTTATATATATCAGAATGAAATGTCTGATTTTGAACTTAAAGTTTATTTTACTTTATCTCAATAAAAAAGCAAGGCAGTTAATCAATGTATGCACCTAAATTATCAACACAATTTTACTGATAGCTTATTTAAGCTGGCAGTGAAGAATTCTGGAGAGCAAGAGGTAATGAAATTTCAAAAGGCTGTTTTTGCATCTTCAGATTTGAAGTTTTTCCTTGCAAAATGTTGTCTAATGCCTGGAAAACATGATGGTCAATTGGTGCAAGGTCTGGGGAATATGGTGGATGACAGAATACTTCCAAGTTCAGTTCCTGTAACTTGGGTAGTGTTCTTTGTGCAACATGTGGTCAAGCATAGTCATGTGAGAAAATTAGCCGGTCTCTATTGACCAATCTCAGTTGCTTAATTGCAAGTTCACTCATCATTTCATCCAATTGACTGATGTATACATCCGCTGTAATTGACTTACCAGGTCTCATGAAGCTGTAGTGGATGACACCAGCACTGGACCACCAAACAGACACCATTAGTGTTTTTTTTGGTGAATATTCCTTTAAGGATTGTGTTTTGGCACTTCGTCTCTATCCAACCACTGTGCAGAATGCTTGCTATTGTTTAAACGAATCCATTTTTTTATCACACATGACAATATGATGCAGAAATGGTTCACTTTTACGCTGTGACAGTAAAGAACAGCAAGTTTCAAGATGACATGTCATTTGATGCTCATTCAGTTCGTGTGGTACCCATTTGTCCAACTTCTTTACTATGCTGATTTGTTTCAGATGGTCCAATACAGTTGGAATCGAAGCATCAAATGTTGCTACTAACTCACACAAAGTTTGAGATGTATCCGCTTCCATTAGAGTTTCCAGCTCATCCTTATCCACTTTGGTCTCAAGTTTAACACGGGGCTGATTTTCAAGAGTAAAGTCACCAGACTGGGACGTCTCAAACCATCGACGTACAGTGCACTCATTTGCCACATCTTCACCAAACACCTCATTGATGTTTTGAGCTGTCTGGGATGCATGCGTTCCATGATGGAACTCATATTCATAAACCACTCGAATTTTTGATCTCTCCATGGGTTCACAAAAATTGATTTAGAAGAGAAAATTCACAATATAATTAGACACCATGAATTTCATTTCGGAAAGTGATGTAACTCTTCAGTGTCGTAAAACAAAGAATTGTCAGGATAAAACATCAGAGATAACGACTGTCAAACTTGGTGCATAATGACCTGACCAGACGAAACTTCTGAGAAGATCCGGAACTCAACTGAAGATAGAAAACCCTGAATGACCTGCCCTTGATTTTTTTTTTGTCTCTTTTTGTATTGCCTAACTGTCCAGATGTTTTGTTGTCACCTGTTGCATTCTTGTTCCATTTTTTGTATTCTTTTATTTCATCCTCTAATTCCTTATGTACTTTGTACTTCTATATGTAAACCAGGTTGGCAAAATAACATAGTCTGCCATGGACACCTGTGCTTTGGTTCTTTCTTTCTTTTTCTTTTCTTCCTTTTTTTGTCACTTTTTGTATTGCCTAACTGTCCAGATGTTTTGTTGTCACCTGTTGCATTCTTGTTCCATTTTTTGTATTCTTTTATTTCATCCTCTAATTCCTTATGTACTTTGTACTTCTATATGTAAACCAGGTTGGCAAAATAACATAGTCTGCCATGGACACCTGTGCTTTGGTTCTTTCTTTCTTTTTCTTTTCTTCCTTTTTTTGTCACTTTTTGTATTGCCTAACTGTCCAGATGTTTTGTTGTCACCTGTTGCATTCGTGTTCCATTTTTTGTATTCTTTTATTTCATCCTCTAATTCCTTATGTACTTTGTACTTCTATATGTAAACCAGGTTGGCAAAATAACATAGTCTGCCATGGACACCTGTGCTTTGGTTCTTTCTTTCTTTTTCTTTTCTTCCTTTTTTTGTCACTTTTTGTATTGCCTAACTGTCCAGATGTT
Source organism: Octopus bimaculoides (assembly GCF_046866305.1). Lineage (NCBI taxonomy): Eukaryota > Metazoa > Mollusca > Cephalopoda > Octopoda > Octopodidae > Octopus > Octopus bimaculoides. The sequence goes on from NC_142928.1 coordinate 195,658,645, forward strand.
TTGTTGTCACCTGTTGCATTCGTGTTCCATTTTTTGTATTCTTTTATTTCATCCTCTAATTCCTTATGTACTTTGTACTTCTATATGTAAACCATGTTGGCAAAATAACATAGTCTGCCATAGACACCTGTGCTTTGGTTCTTTCTTTCTTTTTCTTTTCTTCCTTTTTTTGTCACTTTTGCTATGAATTAAATTAATGAATTCAACGGGATACACCGTCTGCAAGTAGTTGGGTTCAGCATATTATCCTCCATTTTCTAATTGTTACACAAATTTTGGGTAAAACCTCCACTTTTACCCGCTCCCATTGATTGCACCTAGTATAGCACTAGTGTAGCAATAATTGGGTACCCTCCCAGCAGTATACTGGATAGATACTATCCCTTAGTGGGTTGAACCCCCAACCCCTAACTCTCACACGTTATATATATATATATATATATATATATATATATATATATATATATACAGAGAGAGACACACACACATATGCGTGCACGCACACACACATGTATTTTTCCTTCCTGTTTCACCAACAATATAAATGCCACCACCTCTTGATTCCACAACATGCTGCTACATAAACACTGTTGCTTTTGATAATTGTAGACTTTGGCATCATATATGTAAGTGTGTGTGAGTGTGTGTGTGTGTGTGTGTTTATTATAAACTGTGTCAAGGTATACAAACATATACTAATATTGTATGACATTGAAAAAAATCAATAGCCTAGTTAGACTTATCCTACTTATTGCAGGAAGTACAAAATGAAAACTTGAAATAATTATGCAGTGAAAAAAAACACATATAGTCATCAACTAATATGGGTCTAAGTGTGTGTGGGGGGGGGGGTATAAATATACACACAGAACAGGTCACAGTTGCAAAGCGACGAAAATATTTTGACACAAATTAAATTTAAATGTTGAAGTAAATCTAACAGTTTTTGCGTGTTTTTAAATGGCTTATAAACACCTGCCATGCTGCAATTGTTTTTGTTCCAGCACACGATCTCAGATCAGGTCACTTGCTATGCAAGTATATTTCCCTATATATATGCCAATGTCAGGACTGCTTGACTGGCCCCCGTGCCGGTGGTACATAAAAAGCACCATCTGAACGTGGTCGATGCCAGGTCTGCCTGACTGGCTCCTGTGCCGGTGGCACATAAAAAGCACCCACTACACTCTCTGAGTGGTTGGCATTAGGAAGGGCATCCAGCTGTAGAAACATTGCCCAAGCAGACTGGAGCCTTGTGCAGCTGCTGGCTTTCCAGACCTCAATCCAACCCATGCCAGCATGGAAAATGGATGTTAAATGATGATGATGATGATGATGGTTAATTCAGCTTCACTAAAAGTGACTAAAGGTGTGGGTATACCAGCGTTGCTTGAAATGAGAGTCAGAAGACTCTTTAGACACAAACAACGCACATGTTCTATGTACTGACAAGGGAGACAACCTCCCCACCACAAGTAAGGGCATTAGATAGGCACACCAATTTCGCATGAAAATTAATGCTCATCAGTAATGCTTACTCCATTGCTTGTGAAGTTGAAATTCCACTTGTCAGTATTTATCAGAAATTATCATAGGAATCAATGGATGATTCAGCAAAATACACACACACACACACACATGTATATCAATTCAGTTTAGCTATTAACCTTATAAGTTTGCTTTAGAAACCGTATCTACAAGTATCAGTTATCCATAGAATATATATGAAAATATTAACAAAGGAGAATGGATTGAGCAACATGTTTTATTGTATAACACTACAAACATTTCATTGCCTCTTTTCCAGAAGATCACTACTGGAATATTATTATTATGTAATATATGAAATTATATTTAACAAATGGTATAATTATAAATAGGGCAAATTTTAGCCATTTCTCTACAGACTGAAAAAAACGACATTAAACGATGATGATGATGATGATGATGATCTGATTAAAGACTTTGCAATTCAAAAAAGTGGGAAGAAACTTTTCAAATCTAAACAAAACGGAAGTATACAAAAATAAACATTATTTTCCATCTTAATGCTAGCTTTCTTTCATTTTGAAAGATAACAATCTATTTTACGGTTTATTATAGTCTATATTTTGAATTACATATATATGGGGGTACCAACATCTTTCAAGTGCTTAAGACATGTACAAGTCTTAATCCAGCGCTGAATACAAAGACATTTCAGGTTAAAATGGGTTAACAGTAACATACATAGTTTGTATCTGGCAATTGTAACCCGAATAAACCCTTACCCCACCCCCATCGCACCCGGTATCATTCTATCTCAACCCATCACTTCACTGTATAATGTTCCACTACTATCATTATACCATTTCCGACAGATATTAATGCCAAACTTTCACAGTTCTTCTCTTACTTAATCTCCAGGTGACAATTCTATTGAGATTATTTTGGCTGGTGGCAGTTATAATCACCAAAGATATCTTTTTCCTATCTTTTTCTGCTGATTCCAGTGTTACCAGACATATGTCAAATTCCTTCCACAGATCACTCACGTAATACGATATCTCTGTGTTGATATATTATATCTCAGCGTCAAAGTAGATCAAGAAAGGGACAGGTGCATTTTATATATATATACATACACACACACACACATACATATATATATATATATATATCTATATATACACACACATACATATATATATATGTATATATATCCCATTTATGTGAAAATGGATCTTTCTCCTTCCCTCCCTCCCTCCTTCCCTCAACCTCTCTTCCTTCTCTTATATGTGTGTGTATCTGTGTGTGTGTGTGTGTGTGTGTGTGTGTGTGTTGTCTAACCCATACCAACATGGAAAGCAGATGCTGAATTATAATGATTATAATATACATGCATTTGTATATGCATACATACATGTGTATCTATATATATATATGTATATATGTATATATATATGTATGTATGTATATATATATATATATATATATATATATATATATATACAGGGAGAGAAAATAGAATATATATATGTATATATATATATATATATATATATATATATATATATATATATATATATATATATATATATATATATATATTCTATTTTCTCTCCCTGTATATTTCTGGGTTCCTTTCTGTCGAAGAGCATAGGCTCGAAATGTAAAAGACTTTCTCACTTCTCGAGCGTTAAACTAATACATCTGCTTGTGGTTTACACATCCGTCTTCCTCTTTTGTAAAATCTATCTATCTATATGTCTATCTGTCTAGTTATCTGTCTGTCTGTCTCTCTATCTCTATCTCTCTCATATATATAGAATATAGAATCACACTCAACTCTCAATCAAAATCTCAATCTAATAGAGATCAAAAATGGAAATTGTTGTCATGGCTGAGGCCAGTTCCGCCTGACTGGCTTCTGTGGCAGTGGCACGTAAATAGCACCCACTGGCGTCAGGAAGGGCATCCAGCTGTAGAAACACTGCCAGATCAGATTGGAGCCTGGGGCGGCCGCTGGCTTTCTAGACCTCGGTCAAACTGTCCAACCCATGCCCCATGCCAGTCTGGAAAACAGACAATGATGATGATGATATATGTGTGTGTATATATATATATACTGCATCTCACATAAGAACGAGATACTGCAGCAGCCTCGGTTTCAGAGGACCTCAGCTCTTCAATGCTCTGCCAAAACATTTGAGAGACATGCAAGACATGGATGCGGAGGTCTTCAAGACAAAACTTGACGCTTTCCTCTCCACGATACCAGACGAACCAATGGCTCGTAATGAGACGCAGTTTAGGGCAGCTGTGTCAAATTCTCTTATACACCAGATGTGCCATCAAAACTCTTGATTGGACCATGTCAGGTGGGGGAGAAGAGCCATGCAAGGAACGTGAAAATCACGGTGGTGCACCAGCATGACCGCAGCCACTTGGCTGAAACACATAAATAAAAATAAATAAATAAATAAAAATATATATATATATATATATATATATGTGTGTGTGTGTTTATATATATATGTATATATAATCAAATGAATAATAACAGACGATAGATAATTGTCAGCTCATTACAGCTGTTTCTTATGCATTTTTTAACAGAAAAATGAGATGTCCCTGCTGTATTCTTGGGATATTTTTTTGTTTTTGAAATTATGTTTCATCTGACGATTGTGTTTTTTTGCAATGGAGTAATGTTCTCAATTCTTCTATTAAAAAATGCATAAGAAACAGCTGTAATGCGCTGACAATTACCCATCGTCTGTTATTATTCATTTGATTATAATACACCAAGGGGGATTTACAACTTGTCGGACACCCTAGAGTATACCAACAACATACAATTCAAAGTAATGCGTGATTTGGACCAGCCCCTTAGGCACTAAATATTCATAGGATTAGTTTTCTCTGTGTACACAACTAAAATATCCTATTTGATACTAACCAAACATAGGCCAGAACCACAGGTTTAACCGACCCTACATGGTGCATATCTTTGTAAGTACCTGATTCTATCTGAATCCTTATTTCACTCTGTGTGTGTGTGTGTGTGTGTGTGTGTGTGTGTGTGTGTAGATAGATAGATAGATAGATAGATAGATAGATAGATAGGTAGGTAGGTAGGTAGGTGGTGGATGGACGGACGGATGGATAGATAGATATGTAGATAGATGGATAGACAGACAGACAGACAGATAGATAGATAGATATGTAGATAGATAAATATGTAGATAGATAGATAGATAGATACATAGATAGAACGTGAAATACACTATTGTGTAGTACACACTGAGTTACTTACATCCAGATTTTCATCTCTGAATTAATATCCAGGTGGTGGTGGTGGGCAGAATATAATGGAAAGCCGACTCATAAACAACCACAACAGACCGAGCCAACAAATAAACAGATAAACCGGAAATAAATGCAAACAGACGGGAAATAAACTGCGTACGGTAAGATAGAAATGCCATGATTATTACTGATTCAAAGAGACAAGAGTAAATGGTTCTTCTGTTCGTATTATGGTTAGAAATGGCTGATAGATTTTTCTGTCTTAACTGAAAGTTAATCAAAGATCAGGTCAACGAAAATTGCCTCTGACCAAACTATAAACGTTAGTTGCAATGCAGATAGATTATCTCTGTGGTTTTACAGAAGACCTACATTTGACCTAATCATAATCGAATATGTTGTTATGTGTTGTTTTTGTTATCGTTGCTGTTATTGATGTTGTTATGGTTACGGCTGTTCCTGTAATAAATATTTTTTTGTGTGTCAGGGAGTGATATCTTTTAGTTTTGACTTTTTTCAATCTCTTGGCCGCGGACGTGCTGGGGCCACTGCCTTGAAGAATTTTAGTCGAGTGAATCAACAGCAGTACTTATATTTAAAAAAAAGACATAATACCTCTTCTATTGGTCTTTTTTTTGCCGAACTGCTAAGTTACGAGAACATAAAATTGCCGAGGTTAATATATAGTGTAAGACCAGATCATGAAAACAAAAAGAAATACCCAGCTTACTAGATGTAAAAAAAAATGGGTAGTAAACGAATATGAAAATTAAAATTTGCGCAACAAGGGATGGGTGGAGAAGGACTTTCGGAAAATTCACAAGATCTGATTTTTTCCCTCATAACTTTCAGGAAAACATTTTACCCACGAATTTCTTTATAATCATAATCTATGCCGTTTGAAAGGGGTTTCAGCAAAATTTCATTGAAAGATATCCATTTTCCTGAAAGTTATAAGGGAAAAAAACGGATCGTGTGAATTTTCCGACAATCCTCTCCCCACCCCTTCGGAAAACGTTTTCCCCCACAAATTTCTTTATAATCGTAATCTATGCTGTTTGAAATGTGTTTGTGTAAAATTTCATTAAAATATATCCATTTTCTTGAAGGTTATGAGGGAAAAATCGGATTTTGTGAATTTTCCGAAAGTCCTCTCCCCACCCACCACCGTTCGTTTGCACAAATTTTTGTTTTCATATTCGTTTTCTATACATTTTTTTTACATTTAGTAGGCTGGGGGGGGTTTTTTCCGTGAGCAGGGCTTAAACTGTATATTCTTTTCTACTTTAGGCACAAGGCCTGAAATTTTGAGGGAGGGGGCCAGTCGATTAGATCGATCCCAGTACGCAACTGGTACTTAATTCATCGACTCGGAAAGAATGAAAGGCAATGTCAACCTTGGCAGAATTTGAACTCAGAAGGTAAAGACAGACAAAATACCACTAAGCATTTTACCCAGCGTGCTAACGTTTCTGCCAGCTTCGCCGCCTGAAGTAAACTATGTATTGACTGAAATTTCTTTATAATTGTAATCTGTGCCATTTGAATGGTATTTCTATAAAACTTTACTAATATATATCCATTTTCCTGAAGGTTATGAGAGAAAAATCGGATCTTGTGAATTTTTCGAATGTCCTCTCCTGGATATGTCCCCCGTTCATTTGAGCAAATTTTTGTTTCCATATTCGTTTTCTACCCATTTTTTTTTTACACCTAGTAAGTTGGGTATTTTTTGTTTTCATGACTGGGCCTTACACTATATATATTAACCCATACGAATACCAGAAAATTCACAATATCCAATTTTTGACTAAGGACTGGCAAGCCAAGACGCTGTACCAGGCTTCAATCTGATCCGGCAAGGTTTCTACAGCTGGATGCCCTTCCTAACACCAACCACTCCGAGAGTGTGGTGGGTGCATTTTACGTGCCACGACTACGATTTCACTCAGGTGAGTTGATGAATTCAAATATGTTTCTTGGGCGACATGAAGAAGTAACTGAAGAACACCTGCAAGCATTTAACAGAAGGTTTTGTTATCGGACATGGACACAAATTGCTTTGATCTTTTACAGCAGTAATTACAGACTGGGAGCAAAATACTGCTTGGAACTCCAAGCAGCATTTTTCTCCCAGGTCGAGCTTCTGATATGGCAATCTGCAGCTCTTGTTCAATGTAACTGGATACAATTGTGCTATATTTATGGCAGTGAAGTTCCCTGTCATCTGTGTTTGCCATCTCTCTTAGCTGCCTCCCTGGGTTGTCTGAATGGTAAAAATGCACATAAAACGGTTTTTATAGGGGACTGGAAGTCAGTTTCTAAAATGTTTGAGAAAACCTGTCCATGCCATTGCTTCATGATGATTGGTTGGTTAATAGACCAATTGCATGCAACTATGGTGGTTTGCTTGTGGTGTCTGACCAGGCATCCAGAAATTTGGCTTCAAGTCCTCACCGCAAGATATCAGAACGTCAGTTAAGAATATTGCCAAACATCTTACAGACCATTCCATCCAATCCTATCCACCAATCCACCATGTACGCTTGGCTATTTATGTCAGGCCAAGGAATAAAACCTGTATATGGTCACCTAATCTACTAGAAACAGCAGTCGAATCTCTTTAAAAATCATACTCTACCATCTTTCAAAACGATCTCATTTGATAACGTAGTCCCAGATTAACAAAACTATGTCCCCAGTCAGAATATCTTTCATTATGTATCTACTCCATCAGAACAAACCTGGGGTTAAACAACAACAATTCAACTAAATACATCTTCCCAGTCTGAATGTATGTCTCAGTTAATACCACAACCCAAACAAACCAGCTTAAACCACTGTAAAACCTTTTCTTAACATGCAGCCGTGATCTCCCATTTAATCCATGTAAACTGGTGACTGTTTGATGCTGTTACTGTTGGTCTTTAACTTAGGGAAGATCAAATAAGGTAAACTGTTATCTTTAAATCTCTTTGGGAAACATGAAAATATTCTTTGATATGTGAAAATACATTGTGATTTGCAGTGTCAACATTGCCCTGCAGTGAAACATCAACATTGATTAAATCTTTCAATGAAGAATGTTTGGGTGCAGAAACATTAAAAAAAAATTTTTTTTATACTAGGCAGCCATGTGATGAAGTTCAGATTTCAAACATTTTGTGTGTCACAAATGGAAATAAAAAAAAGGAAGAGGATATTTCAGATGAGAACATCAAGTGGAGAACTTAATCTGTTTCCTGATTTAACATAACTTGGGCTTGGGTGAGTTTAGCAAACTTTACTCTGCTGGTAAAGACATGTGATCTAGCAGTTGGTGTGGTTCACTGATAGTTATAAGATCATGATTTAGGAGGGATTCAAAACTGAATCCCTGGATAACCTATCAGACATAACAACCATTTCACGCGATTGGTCTATCAAGCATCCAATCAGCATCAAACCATCATGATTCAATCTTCTAGAATCTTCTTGTGTCCTATAAAAGGCCACTTTTGGCAGTATTCAATTGCAGAATGTTGAGACAGCTGAGCAATATGTCTCCATTCTTGCCACACCAGAATGACTCATACAAATGGCTCACACAGATGACCAAGAACCTCCATTGCAACACATGTAGCACAATTATTTCCAATTGCACCAGGCAAGCCCCAGATTGCTATATCAACAGCTTGCCCTAAACGCCAAGCAGTATCTTTCTCCCAGTCTGTAATCATCACTATTCTTATCTGGAAAAGACCAAAGCAGTTCGTCTTTATGTACGATAACAAAATCTGTTAAATGTTTGCAGACATTGTTCATTTACCTCTTCCAGCAGCCCAAGAAACATATTTTCATTCATCAACTCAACCAGCCACCGCCAAGTGTGACAGCGGTTTCAATTCCCAGACAGAGTGATGTGTTATGTTCATGAGCAAAACATTATTTCACTCTGCTCAATTTCACTCAGCTATAAATGAGTTCCAGCGATAGATGGGAAGGAAACCACGTGATGGATTAGGGTCTCACTCAAGGGTGTTGCACAGTGTTATGATTTCACACACTTTTATGCCATGGAAATTAGTCTAAGCTCAAGTCTTATGAGTTCTTGAGATAAAGACAGACCGACTCTGTTCAATGTATCCAACAGCAAGTCATGTTAAGCTCAAGCCTTATGAGTTTAGGCTCAAGACAGACTGACTCTGTTCAATGTATCTAACACCACTTTGGGCAAATATCTTCTACTATATTCTTGGGTTGACCAAAGCCATGTGTGTGTGTGTGTGTGCATGTGTGAGTGTCACTGTGTCTTTATGTCCATGTTTTGACACCACCACCACTTGACAACTGGTGTCGATGTGCTTACGAACTCATCACTTAGTGGTTCAGCAAAAAGGACTGATAGAATAAGGGCCAAATTTAAAAAACAAAACACAAGTACTGGGGTTGACTCATTTGGCTAAAAATTCTCCAAGGCTGTGCCCCAGCATGGACACAGTTTAATAATTGAAACAAGCAAAAGATAGGAGATTTCATTATAAATGTGACCACCCTCAAGAATTCTCATTCTGGTAACGTATTCTCTTCCAGAATCTACATGCAGATT
>NC_142928.1:195843023-195898023 GCF_046866305.1 Octopus bimaculoides
CAAAACCCTCAGATTGTGTGTGTTTTCTGTGTATATATGTGTGTATGTATGTATATTTGTGTGTGTTTATAGTTCCATATCGAGAATCCAACCTTATTTATTCTGCCATAAAAATTTTAAAAAACTACGTTCTATGAACGGCTTTTGACATCATATTATGAGGACCAAGTCAGTCTCTCTATAGACGGGTAGAAACATTCCAGTATAGAATACTACCAATATATATCATACAAACATCTTGTATACACCCACATGTATGTATAAAGGTAGCTATTGTCTACACTATCACATATGGATACCGACCTTACCACACTCTCACACGTCTTCTCCTAAGACACACCAAATTTCCTTGCGAAATTTCCACGAAAAGCAGAACCTGAACTTCGAGTCGTCATGGAAACAATACTAATTTAAATCACGAGAATTGTGTCCCCCGCCATACCACCACCATCTCGCCCCCGCTTCCATGTCTCTGTAAGGGACAGATACTTATTGTTTAGGCCGGAATTTAACCCTGGCAGAGAGCAGTGTCGAATCCGGGAAAATATTGTTTAATTCATTGTTATTTTTTATGTAAAACTACGTCGAGGACTATATATATATATATATATATATATATATATATATATATATATGGTACTTCCAAAAATTGGTAAGAGATTTAGCTGCTATTTCTAGCGGGTCGTGCGATCACGTAGAGGTTTCTTCGTCGAGACAAACTATTGTATAGGGTTTGTGAGATACAATAACTCCCATATTTTGTGATTGATACATATTATGGTTGAGAAACGGACGGAGAAGACGGATTATTCAGGAATGTGTGTGTATACATGTTTATGTGACTGCTACGTGTTTATGTGACTATGTTGTATTAATATGTATGCTTGTGTACGTAATGTGTGTGTGTGTGTGTGTGTGTGTGTGTGTGTGTGACTGAAAGTTATCATTTTACGTTCGCTTTCCATGCTGGCAAATATGTTTAAGTAGGTATATATACGTGTGTATTAAGCATGAGTAATGTGTGTGTGTGTGTATATCTATCTATCTATCTCTCCATATATATATATATATATATATATATATGTACACACCCATGCACGCACGTTTAAATGTATATGTGTGCTTATGTATATAAATAAATAAAAGTGAATGCTTCTGTGTCTGAGAAATGGCTGAAATATTGGTTTCAAATTTTGGCACAAGGCCAGCAAATTCGGGGGCAGGGAGCTAGTCGATTACATCAGCCACAGTACTCAACTGGTACTTATTTTATCGACCCCGAAAGGATGAAAGGCAAAAATCGACCTCGCCGGAATTTGAACTTAGAACTTAGAGACGGCCGAAATGCCACTAAACGTTTCGAAATGACTGAAATATTGATTTCAAATTTTGGCTCAGGGCCAGCATGTTCGTAGGAGTGGGTAAGTCGATTAGATCTACCCCAGTGCGTAACTGGTACTTATTTCATCGACCCTCGAAAAGATGAAAGGCAAAGTCGACCTCGGCGGCATTTGGACTCAGAACGTAAAGACGGACGAAATGCTTAGCGGCATTTCGTCCGGCCTCCTAACGATTCTGCCAGCTCGCCGCCTTCAGAAATGGCTGAAATATCCCAATGTTTGCACAACTCTTTATATGTTTGATATAAATAAATATACACTCAAATCACTCCTGTATTGAGTCCTTTTTCTTTAAGTCTTAGTTTTCTCAGATGTAAATCATAAACTTCAATATATATATGTATGTGTGTGTGTGTGTGTAATATATATATCTATATATATATATATTGGGTTGGTGCATAATTATTGCGTTTTTTGTTTTCAAATTTTATTCAACAAAAACAATAACAATATTTAATAAAAATATCTTTAAATGATGGTCTGACTGTCTGCCAAGCAAATGGAAAGCAGTAATTGAAGTAGATGGTGAATATGCCCCGGAATAATCATTTAAAGATGTTTTTGTTACATGTTATTATTTTTGTTGAAAAAAAGCCACAATAATTATGCACCAACCCAATATACATACATACATACATACATATATAGATATATATAGATATGCCAGCATGAAAGGCGGATGTTAAATGATGATATATATATATATATATATATGTGTGTGTATGATTAATAATTATAGAAAACGAATATGATGCTTAATGCTTTATAGAACATACACATGTTTCAACAGATTATTGTCATAATTACGTAACAGTTGTAGAAACATTATATGATTTTGCAAGTCACTAGAAACCTCTACTGAGTTTGGTTACATGTCATGGTGCTTCACAGCACATGTATTCAATATACATATGTGTGCGTGTGTGAATTTTTCTAGTACTGGTGCACTGAACATATATATATATAAAGTGGATGGCCATGAGTGTTGAGAAAGCATAGGGTTATCAGGTCCCTTTAGTTTTGTCTCATTCTGGACTTGTCAACCTCTCTAGTGTTGGTGCTATAAGAAACAGCACTCTGTGAAAGGAGTGGTGTTAGGAAGAGCAACCAGCCATAGAGATGAAAACACATGACATGTCTTCTATGCACTAGTGTAGCTAGGTAGGGACGGTCTGCCCCGGGCAGCACTTTTAAAGGAGTGGCACTTTTGGATCTGTTGTAGGCAATGTGCTTTTTGTGCAGTCCAGGGGTGGCAAATGGAAAGGCCACCCTGGGCAGCACACACTCTAGCTATGCTAGTGCATCTATGTTGTTTGTCCCTTTTCCTGACTCCTTACTAACCCCTATATCTAGCCCTTAGTTCCCAGAATGTAAGAATTCTGGAATTTCCTCCCACATGCACATGCTTTCTTGTAGATGTTGACTTAGAGCTGTTTAAGTGGAGCATTAACCCTTCTGATGCCAATCCAAGACTGCCCTTCATTCCATCATACAAACTTCATGTTTAAGTTAAAACCATTATTCCATCAAAATCTCATGTTAATTTATGTTCCAAACACCAGTTTAATGACAAAGTTATTCTTTCTAAATTCTTCATCATTTTCAAAATCAATTGAAATAAAAGTTAGCTGATCATGTATGGAAAAAAAGGAGACCATCTCCCTCTGTAGGATGAAGTTAAAATAATTGACAGAGAACACCACTGGAAAATACGAAAACTAAAAGAAGCAACACATATACTAGGACACAACAACCTCCTACGCAGACCGAGTGCAGAAATGAATAGCATATGGGAACTGGTATTAAGGAAGGAAAGGAAAATAACAGGTTTATAAGCCCTAAAATTCACTCTATAATTGCCCACGGGCATATATCGTAGTGGTTAAGATCGTGGGCTAGTGACCCCAAGATTCCAGGTGAATTGAATTAATAATAACATCGGCAAAAAATACCTTAGGAATGAGAACAGCGTACCCCATTAGTCAAATAAAGAGGTGGGTTCGAAATTCCACCAGGACACTTGGTGAAGGCTGGAGAGTACATCAGCCGAAACGTTGTGATAACAATAAACGAGATGAGGACATGTATCCGTCCGAAGTAAATAATGTACGGAATTCCTCTTATAGAACAGTATTAATGAAAAAGTTAATGACATAAATATTACCTGTCTCTGAAGGCCTGTGAAGTGTCTGGGCACAACACCTTGATAAAAATAATAAATAAAAGAGAAAAAAAAAAGGGTCTTGGCTTGATCTGCTAAAAATACTAGTCAAGTGACCTTCTGCTAGGAAAGACATTGGATAAGGTTGCTGAAGCATCCTTCGTCATTGATCTACTGATTCAAAGCTGCCTTGGGTTAAACAACAATGTCAAAGATGGACACATTTGATAATGTAGTACGAAATACACTATGGATAAAAGGCAGGATGGTTATACATTATACATTGATCATAAATTTACAAGTTCAACAACATGGAGGAACACATTTGATAATGTACTCCTAGACACATATGTCTGAAGGATAGACATACGGTCACAGTTGGTGTATCTTTGACTCTGGCCCCTCACCCTAACAGACACCATCTCATTCTGTTACATGGTGTGTTGCTTCCACGTTCAATGTAACAAGCCTCTGATACAATCATACTGCTTACTACTTCAACACTAGACTTAACTGCTAGGAACAGTAGCCAAATCTCTCTTAAAAATCACATAGAATACAGAAATGTGATGGACTGTTCTCCAGTGTCACAAGTATACAAATGGAATAAAATGTGACATCTCTATAAATGGACACTCACAAGTTAGCCTAACTTGTAAAGGCCAATGCTTTCACTTATCTGTGTTCTTCAGCTTATAAGGTACATGATAAATTTGACTTCCTTTTCAATAAATTCACTGGGGTGAGAAGGGGGTGTAAAGACTGCCATTGCCTTCTCTAAGCAGAAGTTGATGAGGGTTTGCTCAAACTGGTAAGTAACGATGTGGATATCTGTTTTTAAGACCTTGGGGAATGACATTTGCTGTGGGATTTTTGTCTCAGTTAAAAAAAAAAATTCTCCCTAGAGACTTTGAACACAAAGACACATCAAGCTCCAAATGATGCCAGCAGACTACCAAATACTGGTGTTTTTATGTGATTTCTTCTCCTCAGTGGTAGACACTGCCTCAGTCACTTGGAGCTAGTTAGAAACTTTTGTTCTCTCATAGAAAATAACAAGCAAAGCATTTGTTGGTGTGTGATGAGGCTTGACAAACTGGAATTAGTTCAGTACAAGTACACGAAGAAGAAAGGATTAAAATAATGATGTGTACATTTATTTTTACTGCATTTCTGCACATCATCCTCATTTCATATCCACTTTCCCACACTTGCATGGGTCATAAGGAATTTGTTAAAGCAAATTTTCTATGGCAAGATGTCTGTCCTCTCACCAACTCTCACCTGTTTCTGAGCAAGGAAATAATCCCCCCCCCCCCGCCATGGCCAGAGAAGTTTTTTTCATGGAAGTCTGGAAATGATAAGTATAACTTACATGACAAAAATGCTCATTTACAATCATCACTTGATGTCAACACACACACACACACACACACACACACACACACACACACACGCGTGTGCACACACGCATGCATGAATCACTAGCTTCTTTCGGTTTCCATCTACCAAATCCACACACAAGACTTTGGTTGGTCTGAGACTTTAGTAGAAGATACTCACCCAAGGTGCTGTGTAGAGGGACTGAACCTGAGACCACATGGTTAGGAAACCAGCTTCTTCATCACACATCCATGCCTGCACATCATCATCCAGTGTTTTAAATCCGGGTTTTGTCCCTGTTAACGATGGTGGCTGGATCTACCTCAATACCATAGCAACTGAGGTAGGTAGGTGCAACTCACCCCAACCTTTAGGCTGGCTGGAACCCATTCTCCTTTGCTATCATGAGGCTTTTTTGGAGCTGGATTTTCTACTAGAAGCTTGCCCTTGCTTACTCCCAACCTCAGTTTCTAGACTAGAATGTAAATGACATTTGTTGTGGGATTTTATCGTTGAGAAAAAATTTCTCCCTACAGATTTTGTATCTTCATTTCTTTACATCATGTCCAACATACAATCTTTTTCACCAATCTCTTTCAAAAGCCTAAAGAAGGCAGTGAAGTGAACTTAATGATGGATTTTGCTGTTAATTAGGTTTATTATACAAATAACAGCAGCTGTTTTACATAATTTCACAAGCCAGCAATGTTCAGATACTGAATCAATGCATACACAAGTACTTTGTTATTCTGTACACATCTTGGATAAGCCTCTCTGATGGTGTTACTGTACCTGGACAGTGTATTCCAAACCAGCAATCTCACCTACCTTGTGTGTGTGTGTGTGTGTGTTTGAGGGAGAGAGAGAGAGAGAGAGAGAGAGAGACTCTGTCTCATACTTAAGCAATGCTTGAGTTACATTTCTACTTTCACTTTCATCAATCAGTTAGCCAATATGATTTTGTTTGGCAGCTGGCAAAGTTTATTTTTGTTTATTTGTTTATTTTTTGGGGAAGGATCAGAGATTTCTGGAAGTTGTCCATAATGGCCAGAGTGAAAGTCCTCCAGAACAGATTGTTTGGTTGATCTCTGTTAACACTTCTTAACCCTGTATAGCAGGACTTTGCAAAGTGGTCTCTCATTATTTCAAATTTTGGCACAAAGCCAATAATTTCGGAGGAAGGGCAAATCAATTAAATTGACCCCAGTTTTCAACTGGTACTTATTGACGACCCTGAAAGGACAAAGGGCAAAGTGTACCTCAGCAGAATTTGGAGTCGGACGAAATGCCGCTAAGCATTCTTCCCAGTGTGCTAACAATTCTGTCAGCCTGCTGCCTTAAAGTGGTCCATACTGATCCCCGAAAGTTAATAAAATTATGGCAGGGCTTCATTAGGAATTAAGGGATTCACAGGGAGTGAATTTGCTTGTTTTATCATCATCATTGTCATCATCATTTAACATCCCTCTTTCATGCTCATGTGGGTTGGACAGTTTGATGGAATCCATCAAGTTAAAGGACTACATCATGCTTTGGTATAGTTTTTACGTTATCTGGATGCCCTTCCTAATGCCAACCACTTTAGAGTGAGTACTGGATGCCTTTTGTGTGACACCAGCATGAAGGAGAGTGCCATTGCAGTCTGCAAGACTAAGATTCCTTTTGACTGAGTGGGGTTACAGTAAAGGGAGAGGTGGCTTTATGTTATATGACGAGGGATTAAAGTGTGAGAGAAAGGGGACAAAATGGAGCAAATTTCTTACTATAGAAGAGCTACACAGTTACTCACATTTCAGGAGAGAGGATGGGAGTAACCGGGGTGAACTGGGTGATTTTAAGTGGCACCTACACTGACAGGGTCACCGAGTACCTTGCAAGACAAAGAATAAAATCTTTTGAGAAGGGAGGGGGCATTGGAGGAGGTGATCTTGTGTCAGATGATGAAAGGTTAGAGTGAGACAGAGACAGAAACAGGTGTCTTGCTTTAGAGGAAGTACAAGGCTACCTGGTGAGAGAGAGAGAGATCAGGAATGAAGACAGAAACAGGTGTGCTGTCGCAAAGGAAATACATGGTTACTCAACCTGAGGGAAGAGAAGGAGAGAGAGAGAAAGAGTGGTAGACAGCAGGATAGAGATAGATGGCCCCTGTTTAATTGGCGAAATATGACCATCCCAAGTTAAACAATGACTGCTTTAACATATGATATGACATCAAGAAACTTGCAAAAAAAATACATCAATGTAAAAAAATAATTCTTTTTAGTTTAGTCACATGGCCAGCAATTTTGAGGAGAAGGGAACAAGTTGATTGAATCAACCCCAGTACTTTCTTATCGACCCCGAAAGGTAAAGTTGACTGTGGCATGATTTGAACTCAGAATGCAAAGAGCTGGAATGAATGCACCGAAAGCAGTTTTTGATTCAGCCAATCCACCAATATCATGATGCAGTAGTATTAGTAGTAGTATCAATAATAATAATAATAATCATAATAATAATAATAATAATGGTTTCAAATTTTGCCACAAGGGCAGTGGTTTTGGGGGAGGGGAGGAGCCAGTTATATCAACTCCAGTATTCAACTGGTACTTATTTTGTTGACCAAAAAGGATGAAAGGCAAAGTCAACCTCAGCGGAATTTGAACTCAAGAACATGGTCGTGGGCGAAATACCACTAAGCGTTTTGTCCAGTGCGCTAACGATTCTGCCAGCTCCCCGCCTTATAATAATAATAATAATAATAATAATAATAATAATAATAATAATAATAATAATAATAATAATAATAATAATAATAATAATAATAATAATAATAATAATAATAATAATAATAATAATAATAATAATAATAATAATAATAATAATAATAATAATAATAATAATAATAATAATAATAATAATAATAATAATAATAATAATAATAATAATAATAATAATAATAATAATAATAATAATAATAATAATAATAATAATAATAATAATAATAATAATAATAATAATAATAATAATAATAATAATAATAATAATAATAATAATAATAATAATAATAATAATAATAATAATAATAATAATAATATAAGAGTAGAATGAATATTTGATTGTAGTGCATGTAGCTTTTAGATGATGTGATTGAAGTTTTCTCTTTGGTGAATCAAGTCAACAATAGGGACAATAACAACAACAAGAAGTGGTATTTCAAAGCAAGCCATGAAGAATCAATCAGCCATGCTGTTTATATTGGAACACGGTAAATATTTGATACACAATACGGGTGTATAGTCGACACATGGTGCAAGTGTGTGCGTGGTTGTACGGTTGATGTGTGTGTGTGTTTGTGTGGTGCTTGGTATATGTTGTATGGAGCTTATTATGTTCTGTTAACAGGATGTGTTTGTGGTTTACAGTTTATATATTATGTACACGCACATATATATATATGTTTGTCTCAGAAAATTAGAATATTAGGCAAAAAGCTGTGGTATTTGTTGTCACCTAAGTGAATACATCAGCATTCATTTCGTATCCTGTCCCACTTAATCTAAACGAATCTCTCCTCAGTATTTTGCTGATGTATGCTGCTTAAGTTTATGGCTTTCTCATTGGGATCACATGCCTTATCTTCCTCATACACTGCCCCCTTCTTCTCTTCCCCAACCGTTCCTATTACCAACCCCAAAGCATATCACCACTCTTTGTTCTGTTTACTGTAACAGCCTTTCTATTCTGCTGCTCTACACCATGAGGCATTCCCTACTTCCCCGCTCATTCCTACCCACCTCTGACATCACATCACCCCTTCTTTTTTCTTCGCCCCTTTCCAGCCCCACCTCTCCCCATCTTCTAAAATGTGAGTAGCCATGTCACTCCTCTGCAGCAAAAAACCTGTTCTGTTCTAGCCCCTTTTCTCTCACACCCTACTCCTCTCTATTCTTTATTCTCAAAGCATAAAGTTTCTCTCCCCACTTGGGGTTCATAGTCTTGCAAGCCATATGGTAACCTCACTAGTGCTAATGGCATAAAACAAACAAACAAACAAAGATCCAGTACACACTGTAAAATGGTTGGCATTAGCAAGTGTACCAAAACAGACATTGGATACGATGCAGTCCTTGGCTCTCTCAGATCCTTTCAAACCACCCAACCTATGCTGACATGGAAAATGGATGTTAAATCATGATGCTGATGGCAATGGTGATGATGATCACAATGGTGGTGGTGATGATGATAGTGATGATGTTGATACTTCTTTAAACCCAGAAAAACCATTTCTGCAGAATCATATTGCCATGAAATTGTCAAAATGAACAAAAAACTGCTACTCCTCTGTCCCAGACTGGTCAACAGAAGAGGGCCAATCATTGTTTGTGACAATACTCGCCCACACGTTTCATTGATAATGCTCTAAAAGTTGAGGGAACTTGGTTACGAAGTTCTTCCCCACTCAGTTATTCCCCAGACCTTTCTCCTACCGACTACCACTTTTTGAAGCACCTTGATGGTTTCCTGTGAGAGAAGGAATTAAAAAAATCAAACCAATGCTGAAAGTGCATTCAAAGAGTTCATCAGCTCCAGAACTCCAGATTATTAAGTTACCAGAATAAAGAAACTTGTAACTCGTTGGCAAAAATGTGTTGATTGTAATGGTACTTACTTAAATTAATAAATATGATGAATTTCCTGATTGAAAACGTTGCTTACTTTTTACTCAGCCTGATAGAATACCTTATAGTATTTGTTCCATCCCTCTGAGGTCTGAGTTCAGATCCCACTGGTGCCAACTTTGTCTTACATTCTTCCAATCAACTACTGGGTCAGTCAACCTTTCATTCTTCCTCTCTCTCTCTCTCTCTCTCAGCTACATTGTCCAGTAGGAAGGGGTATGATGAGAACCACTCTCATAGCATCCCCTTCTTTAGAAATGACAAAGAGTTTAGCAACCTTACTTCACAGAAAAACTGACATATTACTGGAATAGTCCAAGAATGGCACCACATCCACAACAGCATAGAATGGAAATTAATAGAATATTCATTAAATAAAAACAACATAAAACTGTTGCTTGTTTCAGACATTAGACTGTGGCCATGCTGGGGCACTGCCGTGAAAAATTTTTAGTTGAATGAATCGATCCCAGTACTTCTTTTTTTTAAAGCCTGGTATTTATTCTGTCACTCTCCTTTTGCCAAACCACTAAGTTACGGGAAGGTAAATACACCACACTGGTTGCCAAGTGGTGGTGACACACACACACACACACACACACACACACACACACACACGCGTGCGCGCGCGACAGGTTTCTATCAGTTTCCGTCTACCAAATCCACTCACGAGCCTTTGGTCGGCCCAAGGCTATAGCAGAAGACACTCGCCCAAGGTGCCACACGGTGGGACTGAACCCAAAGCCATGTGGCTGGGAAGCAAGCTTCTTACCACACAGCCACGCCTGCGCCTATATTTAAAGCGTTTTGTCTAATTTTTAATGAATTAAGTCTGTTATCATCCTTAAAAGGTTGCAAAGTTCTGGTAACATTCAGAGATTTTTCTTACTTTTAGCCTGTTTGTTTTTTTCCCTCCTCATTCAGGACATTGACCTCATCATCTCCCCTTCCCCCCTCTACAGTCTTCCTTCACAGCCTTTGGTCATATACACACATGTATATGCATCATGTGCACACCTAGACTGACTCATACATACACATACATATGCACTTACTCACATACACACACACACACACACAGAGGCTACACACCCAAACTAATGTCACCTTAGCTGTGTCTGTTATTTCCACAGTTGGTGTTTTGTCCCAGATCAGTCCTTTTCATTTTAACACAGTAACATACGATTTGGCTATTATTTATTGCATGTCAATAGCTGTCCTCTCAGATATGTGAGCAGTACTCTAATGTAGGTCTAGGATACATTATTTACATTTGATGGATATTTGTCCTCATCTTGTTTGTTGTTAACACAATGTTTCAGGCATTTGGTGTAGTGGTTAAGAGCACGGGCTGCTAACCCCAAGATTCCGAGTTCGATTCCAAGCAGTGACCTGAACAATAATAATAATAATAATAAGAAGAAGAATAACATTGAAAAATACCTTAGGAATGAGAACTCAGGTTCGAAATTTCCCCAAGACACCTGATGAAGGCTGGAGGGTATATCAGCTGAAACATTGTGTTAACAACAAACAAAATGAGGACAAATATCCGTCAAATGTAAATAATGTACATAACGTACATAATTCCTCATCTCTTAAATATAGAACTGCAGAGAATAAGATGTTTGTGTCCCAAGATATGAAAGCAGTATTGTAATGTTTTATGATGTTTCTCTATACATATGTGCCCTATATAATCTATGTGGAAGCGCAATGGCCCAGTGATTAGGGCAATGGACTCACAGTCGTAGGATCGCGGTTTCAATTCCGCGAGTATTTATCGAGCAAAAACACCTAAAGCTCCATGAGGCTCCGGCAGGGGGTGGTGGTGAACCCTGCTGTATGTTTTCACCACAACTTTCATTCTTTCTTCCTGTTTCTGTTGTCCCTGGATTTCAAAGGGCCAGCCTTATTACACTCTGTGTCATGCTGAATCTCCTAGAGAACTACATTAAGGGTACATGTGTCTGTGGAGTGCTCAGCCACTTGCATGGTAATTTCATGAGCAGGCTGTTTGGTTGATTGGATCAACTGGAACCCTTGTCATTGCAACTGATGGAGTACCATGGTATAATCTATACAGTTGTCACCTACTCTTCCCTACTTATTCACTCAATGCTTTATATTTACCCCTTCACCCATTCTCCCATTTCTCACTCTCCCATACACTCCTAGTTCTTCTGCACTCCTAGTTCTTCCACACTCCTAGTTCTTCCGCACTCCTAGTTCTTCCACACTCCTAGTTCTCCTGCACTCCACCACACTCATTTCTCCTCACCTCTTACGTTAAGGGTCCACACAGACACTTCATTGCTTCTGTTATCTGTTTTCACACTCCACCCCTGTCATTCCTCACTCTCTTCAAAAATGCTAGTAGCCATATTGCTCCTCTACAGCAAGAAACCTTTTCTGCTCTGGACCCTTCTTTCATACTTTAAACCTCTCTTCCCCCCCAGTTAAAAGCCCACTCACTTGGGGTTCTTAGTTTTGCTAGCTGCATGGCAACCTCACTAGTGCTGGTGCTACAAAACAAACCACTTAGTACATGCTGTGAAGTAGCAGGCATTAGGAGGAGAATCCAGGTGTAGAAACCATGTCAAGATAGACAGTGGAGCACAACGCACTTAGTCATGTGATCTAAATGTAATCCAGTTAGGAGGGACAAATTAATAAGACTCCTTAGTGACGTATTTGGTAATGATGCCACACTGTACAGTCTCACTTCTAAGAATGTCACATATTTGGACTTGGCAGCAGATGTTTCTGGTGACCTAACTAGATTTTATTTCTAAAAATATTACATACTTGGACCTAGCAGAAAATCTTTCCAATGACCGAACTGGAATCATAGAAAATGGCTTGTTACATTTAATGCTTCCATAAAATGTTGGTCGTTTCCTTCATTTTAATACTGTTATTGGTTGTTTTATTAACATCTCATTTTATTTCGTTTTATTAGCAGTTTTTTTATTGTTGCCTCAATTGCCATATTTTATTGCCCGACAGTTCTTTTTATCAGTTCTATTTATTACCATCTCATCGTATTTCATTTAAATATTTTAACAACTCTTTTACTGCCATCTTATTTTTTATTTGCTGTCTTCAACATGTCTGTATAACCAGATGTTTTATGGCATTAATGCCACTCCAACCTTTTCTGTAACCCTTTACCTAGAAGTGGGCCTTCTTTGAGATGAGTTCCAGTAATGGTAAAAGAAAAAAATCTTGTTTTGGTTAACCCTTTTGTTATCATGTTTCAGTTATTTTGGAAATAATGAGGAATTTTGTAAAATAATTTTGTCATTAGTAAGCTGATGTTTGGAACCTAAATTTTGATGGAAGATTTTAATTTAGATCACTTTAAAACAGGGGTCAGAAAACTTTTTTAATCAATTACTCCAAAATATATTTATTTATGCCACTTTTACCCCCTTGATTTGAAAGGAAGAAAATCATAGATTCTTTGAATTCAAAAGGAGAATACAATTATAAATATAAAATAAATTAATATCCTCGTTATGAAACAAATGGTTTTTCTAGAAACTTTCTTACTTCAGGGTTTGGAGAAATGTTGTTTCATTTTTGTTACAATTACATCAAAATTGGGGCATTTTGATGCCAAAACAATTTGGATACAGTCTTCTTTCAGGGTCCAATCGATTACCCTGTTTTGTTTTTATATTCATTAGGGTAGAAAATCCTTGTTTGCAAAGGTAGGTTGTTGCAAAAGGCAGCAACCTTTCAACTGCCTCCTCAGACCAGAAGGAAAATTTCTACCGTAACAAGGAACACGTTTTTTTTATATAATTTTACTTATGTCTAATGAGTCTTCATTACCCCCAAGAATTTCATTTTTACCCCACTCGGGGTAATTTACCTTGGTTCACTGACCCCTGCTTTAAAGCAAGAAGTTTGTATCATAGAACTAGGGCTCAGCTAGGTTGGTATCAAGAGAATCAAAGATATGTCTCAGAGATATAACTTTAACAGTCAAGACAATAACCTGTACATCCAGGTTAGTCCTAGTTAAGCAGGCTTATGATTAAAGACATTCTAACCATGACCATCTTGTCTTTTTTCAGATCTAGTGTATGTAGGACTACAGTAATCATGCATACCTCTCTTTTTTATCCACCCCTTAACTCTTTAACTTTCGAACCTGCCATATCCAGCCCAACTATTCTACCTGTTCTATGTTCAAACCTGCGAGATTTGGCCTCTCACACCTACCCTGCAATGTCATTTCTAAAAGTAAACAATCTCATCATCAAGATCTTGAAGTTATGAGATTAAGCATGACAAATTCAAAACAATACGAATAAAGAAGCATTACATTTGACAGAGTAACCTGAATGCTAAAGGGTTCAACCAGTCGTTCCCAAAGTGGGCGGTGGAAAGATCCAGGGGTGGGGCGTTGAAGGAAAAATGGGGCAATAATGGAGTGACCAAAATGGATGTAAAAAAAAAACCAAAATAAAGGGTTAGTTAGGTTAAGTTTTATTTGTGAAATACTGTTGTTTTGAATTTTGCTGCAGAAAATGGTCTCTGTCTGTGATGGTAAGTCATGGAGGGGGAGGGGCCTCTTGGAATGTGGCCTTAGAACCAATGGGCCGGCAGCCTGAAAAAGTTTGGGAACCACTGGGTTAAACGATGAGATATGGTTTCATGAAGGGTTGGCTGTTATCTACTTCTTGCAATTCCAGTATCCATATCTAGAAACTTCTTTATTGGGTGTCCGGGCCATATTGGTCTGACAGCAGGTTGGTTGAGTTACGTAGATATTTCTTCTTTCTCTTCTTCTTTTTTTCCTTTTCTTCAGGCTTCCATGTTTCAAGTTTCCAATATCTTTAGCAGTTCCTCTGTAGAAACGTCCATCACACATTTCATTGCCAGGCATCTGGAATAAAACATATGATTTAAACTCCTGTTTTATATTTCAGAGATGCAGGAAATAACTACTGCATGGCTTACAATGTCATAAATTACAGTTTCCTGGTTGTTGTATTCTTCTTCTTCTTCTTCTTCTTCTTCTTCTTCTTCTTCTTCTTCTCCTCCTCCTCCTCCTCCTCCTCCTCCTCCTCCTCTTACGGTTTGGTGTGCATGGGAACTATGTGTTTTGATATACTCTTTTACTTGTTTCACTCATATGACTGCGGCCATGCTGGAGCACCGCCTTTAGTTGAGCAAATCGACCCCAGGACTTATTCTTTGTAAGCCTAGTATTTATTCTATCGGTCTTTTTTGCCGAACCGCTAGTTTACGGGGACAAAAACACACCAGCATCGGTTGTCAAGTGATGTTGGGGGAGACAAACACAGACATACAAACATATATCCATATCTCACATTTCTTGGCCCTCTCTTTCTTTAACTCCCACTATTTCCCACTCGTTTATCTCCTCTGTACCTTTCTCTTTGTCCCTGATTTTTTTCTAATCCTCCAATCCTGCTGTCACCTACCCTTCTCTCCTTCCACATGACCAGTGTCTGGCCAGCCATGATCTTTCTTTCTTGGCCTGACTGCCAACCACCAACACCTCTTAGGTCCAACTCCCATGTTCCTCCCTTCAGGCTTTCACTCCATACAGGCCAGCTCAATTTGATTCGTTCTCAGTCGAAAGACACCTGTTGTTATTTTCTTTTTGTTTGTATTCATAATTGTGTACCATGTTCTCCGCTTTTTGCTTATTTGTCTTTTTTTTTTGCCGTTGTACTGTACACATTTGCTAGCTTTCTTACAAAGGGGTCTAATGCTCTTAGCTTAGACATTTTAGGGGGCAACTAGATTGAACCATCTCAAGTGTAACTGCCTCAAATGGTTGTAACTTCTGAAACCTGACTGAGGAAAGAAAGCCACAAATGACCCGTCTTTTTTTGCCTGTCCTTCTAATTGTTGTTCCTCTTGTCTGCCTTTGTATTGTATATTTGTCCGAATGTTTTAATACCCTCTATTGCGTTTTTGTCCCATTTTTATATGTATATATATATATATATATATATATATATATATATATATATATATATAAAGGTTGCAAGACGCAATGAAAATTTTAGAAAAAAATAAATAAGTAAATGAGTGGAAATAAAACCGGTGAATGTGTTAAGTAATAAGGCGCTAAAAGTGAATGACTCACCCCAGACACAATAATATATATATATATATGTATATATATATATATATATATATATATATATATATATATATACACACACACACAGGTGCAGGCATGGCTGTGTAGTAAGAAGTTTGCTTCCCAACCACATGGTTCCGGGTTCAGTCCCACTAAGTGTCTTCTACTACAGCCTCGGGCTGACCAAAGCCTTGTGAGTGGATTTGGTAGATGGAAACTGAAAGAAGCCCGTCGTATATATATATATATATATATATATATATATATATATACATATATGTATGTATACATTTGTGTGTCTGTGTTTGTTTTTTTCCCCCCACCATCGCTTGACAACCAATGTTGGTGTGTTTATGTATCTGGAACTTAGCGGTTCAGCAAAAGAGACCGATAGAATAAGTACTAGGCTTACAAAGAATAAGTCTTGGGGTCGAATTGTTTGACTAAAAGTGATGCTCCAGCATGGCGGCAGTCAAATGACTGAAACAAAAGAATAAAAGACTGTACACACACACACACTCACACACACACACACACACACACACACACACACACACACACACACACACATACATGCACACACACGTACTCACATTTTGAGTTTTCTTGATAATGAGAAAATGGAAATGTTGTTTAGACCCTGGTCAGCCCAGAGCCTTTCTAGCCATGACCACCCTGTCTTTTCAGATATAGTGTCAAACATAAATGCAGGTATGGCTGTGTGGTTAAGAAGTTCATTTCAGAACCACATGGCTTTGAGTTCAGTCCCACTACATGGTACCTTGGGCAAGTATCTTCAACGGTACCTGTGTCAGTGGCTCCAGCATGGCCACTGTCTAATGGGTGAAACTAGTAAAAGAATTAACGAATACATGAATAGTTAATCTCCAAATACATTTTTCCAATGTAGATATCTTCATTTTTCTTCTTTTAAAGACACTGGAGTGTAATTTGAGAGACTTTGGCTTCTATTTCTAGCATGCAGAGCAAATAGATTAGTTGGCTCAGACAAGTGAGTGTTGGTTTAATAGGTGTAGGCTTTTGGTATGTTTGATAAAAAACAGTCTTTTATTGGTGCTGACAAAGCTAACAGTGTTAGAGGTAGGTGGGGGAGTGTTCAGATATTCAAGATAAGATTACAGCTGCTGACAGCAACCAGTGATGGACACTTTACTTTTTTGATTTCAAACTGCCTAGCCTCTTCTTCTTCATCATTGTTATCATCATCATCATTTTTATGTCTACTTTTCCATGTTGTCATGGGTCGGGTGGAATTCATTGAGGTAGGTTTTTTTTCTTTTTTGTATGACCAGATGCCCTTTCTGTTACAAATCCTCACCTGGTTCCAGGTAAGGTAATATGTTCCCACGGCCAGACATGTTGTCACTGAATATTTACAATCATCATGTCATGGTGCCACACAATAAGCACTGGTGAGGGTGCCACGTAAGAAGCATTGGTGAGAGTGCCACACAATAAGTACTGGTGCTGGTGCCATGTAAAAAGCTCCTGTGTAAGTACCATGTAAAACTCACCCAGTACATTTTGTAAAGTGGTTGACATTAGGAAGGGCATCCAACTGTAGAAGTCATACCAAAATAGACTATAGAACCTAGTGCGGCTCCCGGCCTTGCCATCTCCCGGCCTTGCCATCTCCCGGCCTTGCCAGCTCCTGGCCTTGCCAGCTCCCGGCCTTGCCATCTCCCGGCCTTGCCAGCTCCCGGCCTTGCCGGCTCCCGACCTTGCCGGCTCCCGGCCTTGCTGGCTCCCGGCCTTACCAGCTCCTGTCAAACTGTTTAATCCATACCAACATAGAAAATGGATGTGAAATGATGTGATAACAAGATAAGGACACACACACACACACACACACACACACATGTACACGGTACTCTAGTCATCAATTTCATCTCTAGTGTTGACAAGGAAACTGGGGGTGGAGAATGACCGGTCTGTATTTCACTGAGCTCCCCCCACCCCCAGCTTGTTTGGAATTACCACTAATTGTTTGTCATGATTTAGTTTAACATCCATTTTTCCATGCTTGCTAAGGTTGGACAGAATTTATTGAGGCAGGTCTTCTACAGCCAGATGCTCTTCCTGTTGCCAACCTTCACCTGTTTCCAAGTGAGGTAATATTTCCCCCATGGCCAGACATGCCTTTGTTTTGGCAGAATATTGGAAGTGAATGACACTGCTTGTACGACAGTGACACTCATTTACAACTGCTATGCAATGTAGAGAGAGAGAGAGAGAGAAAGAGAGAGAGAGAAAGAGAGAGAGAGAGAAAGAGAGAGAAAGAGAGAGAGAGAGACATACACACACACACACACAGACGGACACACACACCGACAGACACACACTGACAGACACACACACACACACACACAGACAGACACACACACACACAGACAGACAGACAGACACACACACACAGAGACACACACACACACACACAGAGACAAAAGAGACTGATAGAATAAGTACTAGGGGTCGATTTGCTCGACTAAAGGCAGTGCTCCAGCATGGCCACAGTCAAATGACTGAAACCAGTAAAAGAATAACAGAATAAAATGAAAAGCAGTCAACCTTGACAGAATTTGAACTCAGAATGTCATGATCTGCAATGCTAGAGGCTCTTTCAGTTGAAAGCTCTTTCATTCGTTTGTCATCCACATGTAGCTTGATGAGGTTTCTTTTAATGAGTTTCTGTGTGTATACAATCTTTTGACACGTGTCTATCTGCGATATCTTATTACAGGACACACATCGTGTCTTGTAATTATAATTTATTTATTATGGCCATCAAGTGGTCAGGCATCATTATTCTCTGTTATTGACCACGTTTATAATTTATTGACTGTGAAGACTAATTAGTAGCTGTAGCGATTACACTACATCCACACTACATTGCATCCATGCCATGCAGTGTCATCATGTTATACCACACGCACACCTGTACTGCATCAATACTTCCTTGTACCCCACCCCACACCAAACTCACACCACACTCATTGTCACTCGGTCAGTTACGATGACGACGAGGGGTTCCAAATGCCAGCCACTCCGAGAGTGTAGTTGGTGTTTTTTTTACATGCCACCAGCATCGGTCACACCTATGGTCTCACTTAGCCTGACAGGTCTACACAAGCACGGTTTATCAGCAAGGGCCTTGGTCACCTGTCACTGCTTCCAGGAAGCCTAATGCTCAAACAAAAGGGTTAAATCATTTACAGAGGGGTTTGGGAACTAAGGTTATTGTTGATGTTCATGGCACTACAACATTGTTTGAGAAACTAAAAATAATGTTGGCATAATTTCACCAAAATTTCTAACCCAAATCATGGCAAAAATGCTTGTCTTGTGATTTCCTGACAAAAATGCTTCTACAAGACATAGGTACTAAAAATGGTTTGATGGAATCTGTAGAATTCCTGTAGAACACACAACAAGCTGATGCTTTGTTCTGAGAATTCTAAAGTAATTCTCTACCATTATTATTTTTTTTTTCAATTCTGTTGGTGTTTATAGAATCTGGATTGTTGGCTGATTCAATAATTCTGATAGACAAAAGAGAAAGAGAAAGAGAGAGAGAAAAGAAAGAGATATAGGTCAACTGAATAAAGGTTTGTCTAATAAATAACTACAATTATTAACTTAGTATTACAATGACTGTGTGTGTGTGTGTGTGTGTGTAACTAAAATTATCTCTGTGCATATATGTATCTATGCATTATGTGTGTGTGTGTGTTCCCATAATACTAAAATTATAGCTTTGCAGTAAATGTATATATCAATATGTGTGCATAACTAGAATCGTTAATATAGTTTGTTTTTTTAAGTAAATATGCGTGTGTGTTTGTGTGTGTCTATTTGTCAGAATAACTAAAATTATTTACTTGGTTTCATAGTGAATACAAAATGTGTGTGTGTGTGTGTGGGTGTGTGCGTGTGTGTATACCTTACAGTATGAATATATGTCTTTTTGCATATCTGCATGTATCTGTCTATAACTACGCTCGTCTTTTTTTTTATATCAGTATGTAATTGCATCTGTGTGTGTGTGTGTGTGTGTATCTGCCTATATAACTGGTCATTAAATTAGTTTTGTAGCAAATATATGTGTCTGAGTTTGTGTTTATGCTGGTTGTTTGTGTGTGTGTGTGTGTGTGTGTATGGCTCTGTGTGTGTGCCTGTCTATATATATGTGTGTGTGTGTGTGTTGCTGTCTTTCTGTCTGCTGAAGTGTCTGTATCCATGCGTTTCTCTGCGTCTGTGCTTGTCTTGTATGTGTGCGTTTATACAACACACTCAGCTCTTATATTATGGCAACTGCATCCGCTGTTGGAAATGGTTTTATAACTACAAACGTATGCA
Organism: Octopus bimaculoides; assembly: GCF_046866305.1. Lineage (NCBI taxonomy): Eukaryota > Metazoa > Mollusca > Cephalopoda > Octopoda > Octopodidae > Octopus > Octopus bimaculoides. The sequence continues at coordinate 195,863,139 of NC_142928.1, forward strand.
CATACCCATGCACTTATACACATACACTCACAGAGTAAACATATGCTAGGACACACCTACACAAACATATACTAAACACCTGCACACTAACACACACATATACACATCCTAAGCACACTCACAAAGAATGCATCATTCCAGAATGTTCTGCTGTCTGCTGACCAATGTTAGCATATTGTTTTGTGGGTCAAGATGTAACTTAATTTATGATAAAATACAGCAAAATGTGATTTGGCAGACACTTCCAACCCACCAAGGGTTAATATTTGATATTCATGTTGGTGCCATGTATAAAGCACCTGTCATGGCTCGACATCATAATTAGCCGTGCCAGCACCACATGAAAGGGAACCTGTGCCAATGCCATGAAAAAAGCACTTGGCATCATAAACAAAGAGGTGTTGCAAAGTTCCTGGATTTAAAGGTATCGTGAAAGGCCTGGCTGAAGGCCCAACCTTCCAAGTTCTTTTACAGGGCTTAGAGAAACTGAAGGACTGCAGCAATAAGTGTGTGAATCTGAGAGGGGATTATGTTAAATATGTATTTTCTTTTACCAAAAGGCAGGAACTTTTCAGCACCCCCTTGCAAAAGGCTCCCAATGCTGTGTGTGTAGTGTTTTAGTCCTATGCTCGATTCTGACCGATTTGAGGGTCATGTAATACTATTCTTAGGCTTCTCATCTAACTTTGAGCTATGAGCGATGGGAGCAACAAGGGGCTGAGTTGGATTCTGGAATTACAGGTCTTGGCACAGTAATGCATCTGCTTCAGCATCCGAGTCTCACAAAAAAAAAAAAACCTCAGTCAAACTCGTTATCTTCAGTTGGGATTTCATACCTGTTCTCACCTGTGGTCATGAATGTTGGGTAATGACCAAAAGAGTGTGATTGTGAATACAAACGACTGAAACTGGGTTCCTCTGAAGGATCTTTAGACTAACGTTACTCGACAGGGTGCACAGCTGAGGGATCAGGGTGTCTCTCTCCTAGTCAGGACACTACTTCTCTGCATTGAGAGGTCACAGCTTCAGTATTATGGAGAAGTGATTAGAATGTCACAGAGAAGAATCACAAGACATATTCTTCAAGTTGTACTAACTGGTAGGAGACTCAAGGGGACACTAAGAATGGTTTGGTTGGATAATATCCTTAATTTCAGTTGGTCATGTTTGGGAATCCAGCTGGAAAATCTGAGTTTTGCTTCTGATAGTCCTCTACAGAGGAGGCGTCTAGTCCTCAGGCTCTACCCTGACAGTCCTCTCAGGAATAGTGGACCAAGAAAATGGATGGAAGGATGGATGAATTGAAGGAGTTTCAATCAGGAAACTACCAGTCCTTTTTTTTAGCCATCATGTACCTGACTGCTGCATTATCCAAAGTCTTTTTGAAGACATCTAAACTGGGGTTTAGGTAAAAGGAAATTTTGGCTGCTATTTCTGGCAAGTTAACCACCCACATAGAGAAGTCCGTTGCTGGTTTATTGGTCAGGATGGTGTTTGTTTATACTGTTGGGTAGTCCTTCCTCTCCCCACATGTCCACTGACCTATGATATAAATGTCTTGATTGTCCAGTATAGGTGAGTGGTCTCACGTTGTGTGTGGTGGTCCACACGAGACACAATACCTTGTGGTATTGAATCTGATCCCTTTACAGTTTTGAACTCCTCATCAAGGTCAAGTTTTGCTTTTATACTGTGGCTTTTGATAAAGTCCCAGTCATATACTGGGGTTGGTTATATCAAACAGCCACCACCACCACCACCACCAGCCTTTTACTAAAATGTATAGTTTTTGTTTAACTTAGAAATCAATATTTTGGTAACATTTTTTTTCCCATTTGCCTCTGGTCTTTATCTGCATTAACAGTGTGTGTGTGTGTGTGTGTGTGTGTGTGTGTGTGTGTGTGTGTGTGTGTGTGTGTGTGTAAATGTGCATGTATTTGTGTGTCTTTGTATGTATGCGTGTCTTTACTGGGGATGCAAACAGGAAAAAGAGAATTCTAAACAGGAAGATATATCTTTTTTTTTGTTTCCTTTTTATCTTTTATACTTTTATTTGTTTATTAATAAAATTTAGCAGAAGCAACAGAGTGACTCAAGGGCTGAGAGTTTCGTGCAGTAACACTTACCAAATTAAACTAATTACTCATTATGAAGTTATAAATTTATTTATTGGTGATAATCGTATTTCCTTGGATAGTTCTGGAACAAATTATAAAATTGGTTACAATGTCATGTGGATAATTCATATTCTTGATACATACTTATATATAAAAAAAAAAAAAAATATATATATATATATACATGCATGCATGCACATATACATGGCGTTAGGAAGGGCATCCAGCTGTAGAAACTCTGCCAAATTAGATTGGAGCCTGGTGTTGCCATCCGGTTTCACCAGTCCTCAGTCAAATCGTCCAACCCATGCTAGCATGGAAGGCGGACGTTAAACGATGATGATGATATATATATATATATATATATATATATATATATATATATATATATATATATATACATGTATATGTTTGTGTATCTGCATTTATGTCCCTTTAACTCAGTGGTTTGGCAAAAGAACCCAATAGAATAAGTACTAGGCTTGCAAAGATTAAGTCCTAGGGTCGATTTGTTTGACTAAAGGCGGTGCCCCAGCATGGCCACAGTCAAATGAGTGAAGCAAATAAAAGAATATATACACCACCATGTTACATGATTATATGATTCTGCGTATGCACATGTATAAAAGCACATAAAAGTTTGTATGTGTGTGTGTGTGCATATGATTCCGCATGAGTCTGTGTGTATGTGCATAAGGGTGTGTATGTGTAAATGCCCTCGTGTGCATGCATGGTATGCATTTGAGATTAATGATTTTTAATTAGTGCTGTTCAATGATTTGATATTCTGTCCCTTATCAGGTTTATCTCATGACAGATGAGATATCATGTGTGATATTTCCATTCATTACACAAAGATGTGTGTGGGTATGGGTGGGGGTGGGGGATGGGGGTGGGGGGTGGGGGTGGGGGGTAGGGAACGTATATAACCATTTCCCATTTAAAAAGCTAAATATTAAAGAAACCTAATCACCAGCATTAAATATTTTTAATCTTCTGCTCGTTAGATCCCTCGGCTAGGGATTAACATGATGTGATGGGTGTGTGTGTGTGTCTGTGTGTGTGTGTGTGTATTTATGCGTGTGTGTAAACTCTTGTGTGTATGGAGTTACTGAATCAATACTCAGGTTTATCCTTTCCGTGATGTATTTAAATTAAAATCTTGATGGAAATCTCATAAAAGTGTATGTGGTGAGATTTCAAAAGTGTCATTAAAATATATTGATTTTATATATATACATATATGTATATATATACATACACATATATATATATATATATGCATATATATGTGTGTGTATATATATATATATATATATATATTATATATATATACACACACATGTGTGTGTATGTGCTGACAAATATTTTAGTGAACATCTCCAGTATCTTGATTGTAATGGAAAGTAATTGAAACCCTCCCAGGCCAGAGATATCTACAACATCACATAAAACTGCAGCAGCCATACATAACCACCACACCACACAACACTGCACAGTACTGCTACAACACCACTTCAACTCTTGCACAATGCTACCGCAATACAGCACAACTACAATGTACCATAGAACGCTGCTACAACACCTCCAGAACACTAGTACAAGCCTCCAGATCACTACTATGACATTACACTAGTACAACGCCACCCGAATCCCTGCCACACTATCTTTCCAGTTCATTAGAAAACTAGTCATGTGAAGGTTAAATACGAAGACCTTAAACTTAATGCCATCATCTGATCTTGGGGTGACTTTAGCAGGGTCCATTCTCTTGCAATAATTCTGGTTAGGTATTTAGTCTTGAGGCAACTTCCTCCCTTCCTATTCTTGCAATCTCTGGAAAATGGTTCCACCTTCCACTAACCTTTAATATTTATTGTCATCATCATTTTTATTTAATGTCCGTTTCCCATGCTGGTAAACCAAGGGGTTGTACCAGGCTCCAGTTGTCTGTTTCGGCATGGTTTCTACAGCTGGATGCCTTTCCTAATGCCAACTACTTTGTAGACCGTATTGGGTGATTTTGACATGGCACCAGCACAGGTGCTTTTTATGTGACACTATACTCTTTTACTTGTTTCAGTCATTTGACTGCGGCCATGCTGGAGCACCACCTTTAGTCGAGCATATCAACCCCGCAACTTATTCTTTGTAAGACTAGTACTTATTCTATCAGTCTCCTTTTGCCGAACCGCTAAGTTACGGGTTGACTGGGGGCTGACTGGATGGATTGACTGGGGGCTGGCAAGCCAGAAGGGTGCACCAGTCTCCAATCCAATCTGGCATTGTTTCTACAGCTAGATGCCCTTCCTAATGCCAACCACTCAGAGAGTGTAGTGGGTGCTTTTTGCGTGCCACAAGCACAAGGGCCAGTAAGGCAGTACTGTCATCGATCATGCTTGAATGGTGTTTTTTATGTGCCACTGGCACGGGACCAGTCAGCCTGTACTGGTATCGACCATGCTCAAATGGTGCTTTTTACGTGCCATTGGCAAGGGTGCCAGTCAGGCAGTACTGTAATCGGCCACAATGATTTGACTTGCCTCAACAGGTCTTTGCAAGCATAGTTTATTGTCCAATGATTGAAGGGTACTCTTAAATGGACTGGTTATACAGGCCACGGTTGCAGTCTCACTTGGCTTGCGGGTCTTTTCAAGCACAACGTATCTCCAAAGGTCTTGGTCACCTGTCATTGCCAATGTTTGAAGGTCTTGCTTCACCACATCATCCCAGTCTTCCTGGGTCTACCTCTTCCACAGGTTCCCTGTGGTTAAGAAGATGCTTTCTAACTACATGGCTTCAGGTTCAGTCCTACTTCATGGCACATTGGGCAAATATCTTCTACTATAAACCTGGGTCTACCAAAACTTTGTGAGCAGATTTGGTAGATGGAAACTGAAAGAAGCATATATCATCATCATCATCATCATTTAATGTCCATTTTCCATGCTGATATATATATATATATATATATATATATATATGTGTGTGTCTCTTTGTCTTCACACTGTGTAGGTGTTGTAAATGAATGTCCTCCATTTCTAATATTCTGCTTAATCATGTCTATGCATGGGGAAATATTACTTAGCTTAGAAACAAGTAAGGGTTAGTGACAGGAAGTGCATCCCACTGTAGAAAATTTGCCTTAATAAACTCCATCCAATGTATACAAGCATGGAAAAGTGGATGTCGAAGTGATGATGATATACATAAGAAGAAAATAGTTTCCAAGCTTTGTTGAAATAAAGAGTTAAATTGTTTTATTTACCAAAACATTCAGCCCTACCCCCACTTTTTTTTTTTACCTACAGTGCTGTAGGTATAATTAAAGAGATAGATTAAAACTAATTATATATTTCTTGTGTTATCTGATTGTTTGGATTATCATTAATTCTTCCAAAATGTTCAATGAATATTCCAGAGAATTAACCCTCAAGGTCTTAATGAGTTACTCATTAATGTAATGTGTCCTAATTAATGGTGAGGCATGGAATCTTCTCATAAATCCCAGAAATATTTTGTCAAACTCTTGAATTAATCAATGCTCGTTAAGTGGCCTAAATCGATCAAGAAATGGAGGAGGGTGGATATTTGGAAAATAATTATTTTCAAATCCTAAGAATTGAATTGGTTTGTGTATTCTGTAAATAATTGCGACTGATTTCATTTTTCATATAAGTACAGGTGTGGCTGTGTGGTTAAGAAAATTGCTTCCGAACCATCTGGTCATGGGTTCAGCGTCACTGTGGGGCACCTCAGGCAAATCTCTTCTTCTATAAGCCTGGACTGACCAAAGTCTTGTGAGTGGGTTTGGTAGATGGAAACTGAAAGAAGCCTGTCATATATATATATATATATCATCATCATATATATACATATATATAGGTGCAGGAGTGGCTGTGTGGTAAGTAGCTTGCTTACCAACCATATGATTCCAGGTTCAGTCCCACTGCGTGGCACCTTGCGGAAGTGTTTTCTACTATAGCTTCAGGCCGACAAAAACCTTGTGAATGGATTTGGTAGACGGAAACTGAAAGAAGCCTGTCATATATATGTGTATATATGTGTGTTTCTCCCCACGACATGTGGCACCTTGGTTTTGGGATCTCACTTTTGTTGTGATGGGTGGGTCTTGAGTACAGCAATGTGCCACATATTTCAGTCCTCTCTCATCTCCTTTGTAAGACTCAGCATTTTGAGAATGGTAAATTTTTGCTATTATTACCTGCCTCTTTAGATGAGTATAAACTGTGATTGGCAAACTTTCAGGATAGCTATCACAACCTCATGGCAAAGGAATTGGGTGGCTGTTTCCTTCTGTGGAAGAATTTTTTTGTCAAAAAGTTTAGTGTTTTAGAATTTTACTCCCCAGTTTTCTGCCGTTTTGGGATAAAGTTTTACTTTTACATCCATCTCATAAGATGAGTCATCCTTCTCATCATCATCATCATCATCGTTTAATGTCTACATTTTCCTACCTGAATGTGTCAGATGGAATTTGCTTCCAAGCAAGGTAATAATACATTTCTCCATAGCTAGACAAGTCTTTCATGGCAGACTGGAAACAAACAACTTCACTTGTATAAATGTAGATGCTTGTTTACAAACACCACATGATGCCATGACAAAGGTACAAGGACACACACACACACACACTCTCTCTTTCTGTTTCCATCTACCAAATACAGTCACAAAGCATTGGTTGGCCCAGAGCTATACAAGAAGACTCTTGCCTAACACACTGCACAGTGGGATTGAACTCCAGACGATACATTTCGGAAGCCAGCTTCTTAACCACACGTTCTTACCTTCACCTATAATAGTATAATGGTCTAATGGTAAAAATTTAGCCGCCTGACCAGGTAACCAGTCTGAGAGTTAGTAACAAATGGTAATAAATTGATGCCGATAACAGTTTTTCAATCAATGCTAGTTCTGACCATTATTTCCATCAATGGCAATAAAACGTGTAAAAATACGTTCTTTGCAAATATCTATTGACTTAATTTAGACAGAAGACAACTTCAGCAGCAGCGTTAAAATTAACTAATCAATAACAAACTTCAATGCTGTTCATACGGTAAGTCCGACAAAAGTGACAAGTTGATTAAGTACGTTTTATAGCACAAGTATTCACTTCCTTCGAGTGAAAGTGCGTTGGTTAGTTTTCGAATGCAACGAGAGAAAAACCGAGCAGCAGTGATGACATCACTAGCTGTAGATCTCTCAGACTATTGACTGCTCTTGAGAAATTCCTAACTTACAAAAAGAAAGAAAAAAAACAAGTAAAAATAAAACTAAAAATTATGATTCTAATTGAAGCCATGTCAAAAATCTGGTGGTTGTGTCATCAGAAGAATCGATAGAATATTTTCAATCTATTGACAGTGATCTCTGCTATCTGCAGAGTTTCTTTTACGTTATTGCTATAGAAGCATTAAGAAATGCCATAATGGTTCTGAACTATGAAGAATTGATGGAGCAAGTCTTTTAGAGTTAACTATATTTACCTAATATCAATCCATTCCACTAGAAAATGGTCAGGGGTGTTGTTGATGTTGTTGATGTTGTTGTTATTGTTTAGCTGTAGGTCAAAGGCAGCAGGCTGGCAGAATTGTTGGTGTCTTGAGGAAAAAATGTTCAGCGGCATTTCTTCCTCTTTTACATTCTGAGTTCAAATTCCACCAAGGTCTCATATTTGTCTTTCATCCTTTGAGGGGCAATAAAGCAAGTACCAGTTGGTACAAGTGCAAATGATGAAGGGGACATTAGAAACGGGTCACAGAGAGTGTAAGGTGTTTATATAGAAATCAAATGGAGTAAAATGAAATAGAAAATGAAATTTTACACAGAAAACAGAATTTTTAAACTGTCTCAGGTCTGAGGGTAACTTCCTCTGTTTTTTCCCCAGACCTCCTGATAAAAGTCATGTGTTCTCCCCCTGTCTGATTTAGTCATCAAATATAATTAAAAATTAACCCTAATTAATGTCTTCCTCTACTCAGGTCTTCCAGTTTTATTCTACTGTGTTTAGAAAGTTATATTTATCTGCATTCCACTGTGAAAGCAATTAGACTAAGATTAAGAAAAAACATTTTAGGAAAAACCTAGGAAAATCAGTTTAGTGTTTGGATAATCAATATATGTAAAGAAATTTTAAGATGGCAAACTTGCAGAACCATTAGCATGCTGGGAAAAATGCTTGATGGCATTTTGTCAGTCATTATGTTCTGAGTTCAAATTCTGCCGAGGTTGACTTCGCTTTTCATCCTTTTAGGGTCGATTAAGTAAAGTACCCGTTGAATACTAGGGTCGATGTAATCGACTTGCCCCTCCTACCCACCCCAAATTTCTGGTTTTGTGCTAAAATTTGAAACCAATATCTACTCTGTTACTTGTTTCAGTCATGTGACTGTGGCCATGCTGGAGCACCACCTTTAGTTGAGCAAATCGACCCCAGGACTTATTCTTTGTAAGCCTAGTACTTATTCTATCAGTCTCTTTTGCCGAACCGCTAAGTTACGGGGACGTAAACACACCAGTATCAGTTGTCAAGCGATGTTGGGGGGACAAACACAGACACACAAACATATACACACACATACATATATATATATATATATATATATATACATATATACGACGGACTTCTTTCAGTTTCCGTCTACCAAATCCACTCACAAGGCTTTGGTCGGACTGAGGTTATAGTAGAAGACACTTGCCCAAGGTGCCACGCAGTGGGAATGAACCTGGAACCATGTGGTTGGTAAGCAAGCTATTTGCCACACAGCCACTCCTACGCCTAGAAATTTTAAGGAGAGTTTTTAATTAATAAGCAAAGGTTGAGGAAGGATTAATTGTGTAGCCATAAATGCGAAATGGTAAGTGCAGCCTGTTGTTATGTATGACTAAGCATAATTTGGTAACATGTCTCATGTTTTTGCTAATTGTTTTAGGTTCCTGTGTAATTATGAGCAGACTAGTCATCGTCACCATCTTGACCCTTCCACCCCTTATCCAGCTGAACATCCAGGATGTGGCAACTAGAGGCAGAGAGGGCTGCATATTACTCCAATGTACTGAGCTGAGTACAGTAGAGTAATATGAAATGAAGTGACTTGTTCAAGGACACAGTGTCCCCCTTCGCCCAAGAATTGACACTACAATGTTATGGTTGTGAGCCAAACACACCAGCCGCTAAGCCATGTACCTTTATGAGACATGACAACCTAATTTCACTTAACTGCACTGGTGACCCTGTCATTGCTGGTTCTGCATAAGTAGACCTGTTGAGTCAAGTAAAACCAATATCGTAGCTGTGGCCAGTGCCCCCTGCCTGACTTCCACGCCAGTGGCATGTAAAAAGCACCAACTGAACATGGCCGATGCCAGTACCTGCTGACTGGCCCCCTTGCTGGTGGCGTGTAAAGAGCACCAACCGAACATGACCAATGCCAGTACTCCCTGACTGGTCCCTGTGCTGGAGGCACATAAAAAGCACTATCTGAACGTGGCTGATGCTAGTACCCCCTGAATGGCTCCTGTGCCACTGGCATGTAAAAAGCACCCACTACACTCTCAGAGTGGTTGGTGTTAGGAAGGGCATCCAGCTGTAGAAACTTTGCCAGACCAGATTGGAGCCTGGTGCAGCCACTGGCTCTCCAGACCTCAGTCAACCTGCCCAATCCATGCCGCCAGCATGGAAAAACGGGCATTAAACAGTGATGATGATGATGAAGCTCCGGTGCTGGTGCCATATAAAAAGTTCTGCTTTTGGTGCCACCCTGTACATTCTGTAAGGTAGTTGGCATTAGGAAGGGCAGGCATCCAGCTGAAGAAACCATACCAAAACAGAGTATGGAACTTGGTGCAGCTCTCCAGCCTTGCCAGCCCCTGTCAAACTGTCCATACCAGCATGGAAAATGGATGTTAAGTAATAATGATGATGATGATTATGATGATGATGAACAACAACACACTAAACTTGCTATTTAGGTTCAAAAACTATTCAAGACCAACAAAGGACAGTTGTATAGTGTAGGCAGAGGCCACGGTAGTGTTTGTCTTGGTTACAAAATTCTTGGGGGTGCAAAAAGAAGAGGGAAATAAAAATGGTAATGGTCCATGAGTTAGGGGACACAGTGTTTGTTTGGGGGTCCAATACTTGCCTTTATTTCCAGGGTTGATAATTCACATGGCACCACAGGTAAATGATTTGATCTGTGAGTGCTGAAAATGTTGGAAACTGCAGAGAAATATTCTTTGAACTGCATTCTGTCATCTTGAAACACTGAAGGATACATTGGATAATGGTAGCCTAAAAAAAAGGAATGGATGGTCATAACAAGTCTGCATCTGTCTAACCCAGAAGATCTTTCCTCCTCATTGTATCCTACTTCTGTTGTAACTAGGGATATCGTTGGACCCATCTGATTCCCTCATCTCTCCAACAATCAATCCCTTACTCTTTCTCATCCTTCCAACCCTGGCTCTCTCTTCCTAACTCATCGCAATCTCTTCAGAGCTGGGGCCTGGATGAAACCCTCTCCATACACTCAGTGTAGTGATTCATGTTAAAGAAGAGCATTCAGCCAGAGGAACATCCACCCAAGATGAGATGCACAAATGAGACGTGCTCCTCCAACCCATACAAGAGGGCAGTAAATCCTTGCTAAGATAACAACCTGTCTAACCCATGCCAGGAGGGGAAAGCAAATGTAAAACGATGATGATGATGATGTGTGTGTGTGTGTGTGTAATCAGCTACCCCCTCCTCCTGTCGTTGTTGATCTTTTGCCAAAATTTGAAAGAAAGGCAACGAGCTGGCATAATTGTTATTATGTTGAAGAATAGGCTGAGTGGTATTTCTTCCATTTCTTGACGTTCTGAGTTTAGATTCCACAAAGACAAAGGCATGGCTGCATGGTAAGTAGCTTGCTTACCAACCACATGGTTCCTAGTTCAATCCCACTGCATGGCACCTTAGGCAAGTGTCTTCTACTATAGCCACGGGCTGACCAAAGCCTTGTGAGTGGATTTGATAGACAGAAACTAAAGAAGCCCATCGATGTGTGTGTGTGTGGGGTGTTTGTGTGTGGGGTGTGTGTGTGGGGGTGGTGTGTGTGTGTGTGTATCTGTGTTTGTCCTCCCATCATTGCTTGACAACTGATGCTGGTGTGTTTACGTCCACCTTAACTTAGCAGATTGACAAAATAGACCAATAGAATAACTACTAGGCTTACAAAGAATAAGTCCTGGGGTCGATTTGTTCGACCAAAGGCGGTGCTCCAGCATGGCCACAGTCAAATGGCTGAAACAAGGAAAAGAATAAAGGTCAACTCTGCCTTTCATCCTTTTGCGGTCGATAAAATCAAGAACGAGTTGACTTCTGGAGTCAACGTGATTAACTTAACCTCATCCCTTAAAACTTCTAGCCCTGTGCCAAAATTTAAAACTATCATCTTTGTTGTTGTTATTATTATTATTATTATTATCATTATTATTATTATTATTATTATTATTAAGGTGGTGAGCATGGTGTAGAGCTGGCAGAATCGGTAGCACGCCGGGCAAAATGCTTAGCGGTATTTCGTCTGTTTTTACGTTCTGAGTTCAAATTCCGCCGAGGTCGACTTTGCCTTTCATCCTTTCGGGGACAATAAATTAAGTACCAGTTATGTACTGAGGTTGCTCTGATTGACTAACCTCCTCCCCCCAAATTTCAGGCCTTGTGCCTATAATAGAAAGGATTATTATTATTATTAAGGTGGTGAGTAAGGTGTAGAGCCGGTAGAATCGTTAGCACACTGGGCAAAATGCGTAGTGGTATTTCGTCTGTCTTTACGTTCTGAGTTCAAATTCCGCCGAGGTCGACTTTGCCTTTCATCTTTTTGGGGTTGATAAATTAAGTACCAGTTGCATATTGAGGTCGATGTGATCGTCTATCTCCTCTGCCCACAAAATCCATGCCTTGTGCCTATAATAGTAAGGATTATTATTATTATTATTATTATTATTATTATTATTATTATTATTATTATTATTATTTAATTGTTGTTTTGTTTTATATGAGTTATCCCAAGTCTAACTCAGTGACTTAAAGAAAAAGCAAGTTGGACGTTTTTTCTGTGGGTTTTATTTATGAGTAACGATGATGTATTTCTGGGAAAAGAGACGGAATCTAAAGAATTATCTGTTAAAAGGTTGTATTATTTGGAATTTTGAAAGATTTGAAAACACTCAAATTCTTTTTCGTAATTTTCATACTTTGGGAGTTTCCTGGTATTTGATCATAATATTTAAGAACACCATTTTCTATTATCCCCTTATTATTATTATTATTATTATTATTATTATTATTATTATTATTATTATTATTATTACCTCCGCCTTAGCAAAGGCAGAGGTATTATTTTCAGTCGTGCTTGTTTGTTTGTTTGTTTGTGGTATCTCAAGATATCTCAAGAACTAGTTAATGGATTCAGATGTTTGGCCTCATGATTGGCACAAACTGATTAGATTTTGGGATCAATTCGGTACCGTACAAGAATTCTGGATTATTTTTCTGGGTTTTTTACTTAATTTTTTGAGAGTGGTCGGGTTCATTTTTTGTATCCTCGTCTATGAGAGCAGTCGAGTTTATTTCAGATATTCTCATTTTAAAAATCATCTCTGGCTAATCGTTGAGAGGACGCTGGTGTTATCCTGGCAGAGGTTTGCACTCTCTGAGTACTCTTGTTATTATTTTCATTTGCATACAAGAGATTAGACTGTTGGAAAAGAAAAATTCCTAACATTGGGTAACCTTAGATGCCAAGAACCCTAATAACATTGTTTGCTGAAGCTGTACTAAACTGGGTTTCATGCCAGTTTCTTCTATCTATCTATCTATCTATCTATCTATCTATCTATCTATCTATCTATCTATATCTATCTATCTATCTATCTATATCTATCTATCTATCTATCTATCAATCTATCTATCTATCTATCATCATCATCGTTTAACGTCCGCTTTCCATGCTAGCATGGGTTGGACGATTTGACTGAGGACTGATGAACCAGATGGCTGCACCAGGCTCCAATCTGATTTGGCAGAGTTTCTACAGCTGGATGCCCTTCCTAACGCCAACCACTCCGAAAGTGTAGTGGGTGCTTTTACGTGCCACCGGCACGAGGGCCAGTCACACGGTACTGGCAACGGCCACGCTCAAAATGGTGTTTTTTACGTGCCACCTGCACACGACCCAGTCCAGTGGCACTGGCAAATATTTAGGGACAGTTCCTAATGCACCTATAACTACAGGGATACATTTTACCTGCCCTTTCCATAATCTCTGTAATTCAATGGCTAGGTCCTGGTACTTTCTATACCTTCCATATTGATTATTATTATTTTTATTATTATTGTTGTTATTATTATTGGTTATTATATATAATGGAAATTGAGCTCTCACATACCAATATGTTGTGCTGTCAGTGTTGGGTCAAATGTGACCTGAAAGCTTTGTCATCTCTTCAAGAGTGGAAGAATTTTTAGTAGCGACAATGGTGATAATGATGATGATTACAGTGATGATAAAGATGATGACAATGGGGAAGGATAGTGATGACAAGGGAGAGAGAGATGATGATTAATAGTTGTGGGGATGATGATGATAATGATGTTAGTGATGGTGATGATGAATGTGGCAGTGGTAATGGTGTTGGTGATGACGACAATTATAGCGATGATGATGATGATGATGATGGCCATGATGTTAGTCATGATGATAATGACATTAGTCATGATAGTGATGATGATGATCATGATGATAATAGTGATGATGATGGGGGAAGGATAGTGATGAAGATGGAGAGAAATAATGCTGATGGTTATAGTTGTGGTGGTGATGATGATGATGATGATGATGGTGATGATTATGGTGATGACGATGATCGTGGTGGTGGTGGTGGTGATGATGATGATGATGGCAAGTGATGATAATAAGTGTTGTATTAATCTATTTTTAGTTGTTAAACTGCAACCATGTGATATTGATGAAAAACGGTAAATGTTTGCAAGGTGTTATTAGCAGAATGGTTTCAGCGTGTGTTGAAAGAATTCTCTTCCGACTGTCCGACTGTTTTGCATCAACACAAGCTAAATATTTCATTGCATACCTTGTTAACACAGAATACAGCTGACACCCATTTATTTCGCTGCCGTATTCAACATAATTCATAAGTTTTATGTTGAAACATGTGTGCACATGGTAGGTTAGATGTAGAGGTGGAGGGGGGTGGAATGGAACGCCAGTAATTCCTGTTATAAATTCCAGTTCTGGTCCTACACAAGCTTAAAACTATTCAAAGCGAGCCAGTGAGGAGAGGTGGGCAGGCGGTTGTCTGTATATAGTCACTTGATCTCGTAGAAATAGCAGTTAAATATCCCCCAAAATATGCCTGTTAGGGCATCAAGCAAAATGCCTTGCAGAATTTATTTCAAATCCTGTTAAAACTGGTTCGAATCCTGTCTAGATTGACTTTATCTTTCATTCTTTTAGTCCGGTGTTGGCTGTTGATGTAATTGGCTAACCTCCGTCTTCTCAAAATTGCCATCTCCCAGGCCTAAATCATCATCATCATCATCATTAAAAGTGGTGAGTTGGTAGAATTGGATTTTTTTTCTGGTCCTACAAACATTGTAGCCTTTAATCCTTTAATCCTTCAGCATTCAATCTGGCCATATCCAACCCCAAATACTTTCCATGTTTTATGCTCAAACCGACCACATCTGGCCTCTCACACCTACCCTACAATGTCATTCTAAAAATAAACAACCACATCATCAAAATCTCGAAGTTACAAGATAATGCAAAGTGAATTTAAAACAGTGTGAGAAAAATCTGAATACTCAAGGGTTAAAAGTTTTTTCGCAGAAGATTGGAAGTGAAGAACACCTCTTATATGACAGTGATTCTCATTTACAACCATCACATGATGTCAAGACAAGGACACACACACACACACACATATATATATACATATATATGACGGGCTTCTTTCAGTTTCCGTCTACCAAATCCACTCACAAAGCTTTGGTCGGCCCGAGGCTATAGTAGTGCCATGCAGTAGGACTGAACCTGGAACCATGTGGTTGGTAAGCAAGCTACTTATCACACAGCCAGTCCTGCGCCTATTATATATTGTTTTCGGTATAAATTAATATTACTAAGAAATATTACTGGTCCCTGGCGCATTAGAAAAAAACAACTGCCGATACACCACGTCAGATTGTTTGGAAGGTGTTTCCCTGCAGTACAGCATCCATCATGTAGAGCTGAGGAACTGCCACAAACAGTGCAGTAGTCACCATTTTGGTGGTTCTCATGTACAGCACAATATCTTAAGGACTTAGTTAAATGTTAGTTGTGTAGTACTCTGTGTGTGTGTGTGTGTGTGTGTGTGTGTGTGTGTGTGTGTGTGTGTGTGTGCATGCTGAAAACTGATCATCTCTTATAGTGGGGTGTGTGTATTACAGATGCTGTGTGTGTGTGTGTGTGTGTGTGTGTATTACAGATACTGCGTGTGTGTGTATGTATTACAGATGCTCTGTGTGTGTGTATTACAGATGCTTTGTGTGTGTGTGTGTGTGTGTGTGTGTGTGTATTACAGATGCTGTGTGTGTGTGTATTACAAATGCTGTGTGTGTGCGTGTATTACAGATGCTGTGTGTGTGTGTGTGTTTTTTGCATGGCAATTTTGCATATATATGTGATATACACACGCTCATACAGATGCTGTGTGTGTTAGTTTTATAATCTGCTTGATCAGTTATCGTGTGTGTATGTGTATGTGTGTGTGTATACTTATGTGCATGCATGTATGTGTGTGACTGTATGTGAATGTGTGCGTGTCAACCCATTTGCTGTTGATAGGAAATTTACCATCCCTTTTCTGGACTGTCCCTAATCATCTTTCTCTTCCTCTCTCCCTCCCTGTTTCTCTCTCTCTCCATTGTATCTTCTTCTGCCCCCTCCTCTTTCCTTTCTCCCATTCACTCTCTCTCTCTTCACCCCCCTCACTCTCTCTCTCTCTCACTTGCTGACTCTTCACCCCATCTCCCCCTCCATTCAACCATCAATCACTCCAACTTTCTTTTCTTTCAGCTTTCTCTCTCTCTCACTCTCTCTCCCCTTCCCCCACTCATTCCATTTCTCTTCACCCTCCCCTCTCTGCACCCTCCCCTCTCTTCACCCTCCCCTCTCTTCACCCTCCCCTCTCTTCACCCTCCCCTCTCTTCACCCTCCCCTCTCTTCACCCTCCCCTCTCTTCACCCTCCCCTCTCTTCACCCTCCCCCTCTCTTCACCCTCCCCTCTCTTCACCCTCCCCCTGCATTTTCGCCCTCTACCCCCCCAAAACAGCTAACTGAAGTTGCAACTAATCTAGGAATCTATTTCCAGTCTCTAGTGAAATATTTGAACCAACCATTGTCATTCTTCAACACTTCTCGTTCCATAGCTGTGATGGCGGAAACTTTCTTTTCCATCCCCCCCCCTTTTTTTTTCTTGGCTTATACTTTGGCAACCGGAGTTTTTGACTAATGAATCTATATTGTAATGTCTCCAATGTTGGTCTCACTGCCAACAACAATAAGACTTTGATAGGTCAATGCTTGGTACCATTATCATTATAATGATGATGATAACGATATAAGTGCAGTTAATTGCTGCTCACGAGTGTTGGTCGTGGTAACGATGACGAAGATGAAATTGATTAGTAGAGATGAGGATAATAATAACAGAAGCAATAGAGTTAATTGGCATTTGGCTCACATAACTGGCACTTGTGCTGGTGGCACATAAAAAGCACCTTTTGAGCGTTGGCCCTCACGGAGGCAAAGTGGCTGATGCCAGTGGCATGTGAAAATCTTTTGAGTGTTGAGCCTCATGGAGGCAAAGTGACTGATGCTGGTGGCACACGAAAAGCTCCTTTCGAGTGTTGGGCCTCATGGAGGCAATAACCAAGACCTTTGGCATTATGTCATGCTTGAGAAGAAGACCCAGTAAACCAAGTGAAATCACAGTCATGATAGATACTGGTGTCACGCAAATGGCACCCATGCCAGTGGCACATTAAAGCACCCATTACACTCTTGGAGTGGTTGGCATCAGGAAGGGCATCCAGCTGTAGAACCTCTGCCAAATCAGACTGGAGTCTGATGCAGCCTTCCAACATACCAGCCCTGGTCAAATTGTCCAACCCATGCCAACATGGACAACAGACGGTTAAATGAAGATGAAGATGATGATGATGTGATTGGTGGTGATGATGATCATGATAGAAGTGTATCAGTTAAATGGTATTGATGAGGAAGTTAGTGGTGATGCTGATGATGATGGAGTGGTATTTATGATAATGATAATGGTGATGATGACGATATAGGCAATACCATTAGTTGATGTTGATGATGGTGATGATGGTGGTACAAACAGGACAGTTGGTGTTGATGGGGATGGTGACGATGATAAGTACAGTGGTAGATTGTCTTTGAGAACGATGATGATGATGATAACTGTTGTGATGATGACAGCAATTGCAGCAGTGATGATGACAATGATAAAAGGTAGTATGAATTGGTCCCAAGAGAGCAATGCATTCAACATAGAACCATTTTCTAAATGGAATGTAAATTTTTGTTCTTCCAAACCTGCATCCAAGACTCCATCCTGATGGCCAAGTTCTTTCACCCCAGAAGTTTTGAATCTCAAGAGAATTTTGGACGTGAGACATTCTACCATTTCCAATTTGTAATTTTGAACTTCTGTTGCGGGTAACAACAGCAACAGTAACACAGTCATAGTGGTTGTGGTGATGGTGATGATGATGGTGATGGTGATGATGATGATGGTGATGATAGCAAATTCATGATGATGATGATAATTGCTTCAGTAAATTAATGGCATCAATAGTGATGGTAATACAGTTCTATATTTGAGAGATGAGGAATTATGTACATTATTTACATTATTTACATTTGACGGATATTTGTCCTCATCTTGTTTGTTGTTAGCACAACATTTCAGGCTGATATAACCTCCAGCCTTCATCAGGTGTCTTGGGGAAATTTCGAACCTGGGTTCTCATTCCTAAGGTATTTTTCGATGTTGTTGTTGTTATTATTGCCTTTGCACAGCTTCTAATGCTGGAGATGTATTACAGTGTCAGCTGTTCACTACCAGTGAACTAAGGTAACACCTCTTATTTTTCGAGCACCTTCAGGAGTATTCAAGCGGTTTCTGCAAGTGCTCCACCCTTATTGCAGCCCCTATTTGTTCCATGTACTTCTCGAGATTTTTGCTCACTGTTCCCAGGGTTCCGACAATTATTGGTACTACTGCTACCTTTTTCATTGACCACAACTGCTTAATCTCCCAAGCTAACCTGTCATATCTCTCGACTTTTCTTTCTTCCTTATCGCATACCTTGTTGTCAGCTGGGCATGCTATATCTATGATCCAGCATAGTTTGCTTTCTTTCTCAATTAAGACTATGTCCGGCTTCCTATTCTCTTTCTCATGGTCGTATTGAATTATAAAATCCCAGAGGATCTTTGCATTTCTATTTTTGATGATGTCTTCGGGTTTGTGGTCATACAAATTTTTTTTTCCTCTGTCAAGTTCATACTTGTTGCAATATTATTATTATTATTATTATTATTATTATTATTATTATTATTATTATTATTATTATTATTATTATTAGTATTACTATTATCATTCAGGACACTGCTCTTAACCACTATGCCATATGCCCATGGAATGAGAACCCTGGTTCGAAATTCCCCCAAGACACCTGATGAAGGCTGGAGGGTGTATCAGCGAAAATGTGTTAACAACAAACAAGATGAGGACAAATATCCATCAAATGTAAATAATGTAAATAGCGATCCTGTTGGACTCTAATCTCTCCTCCCACCTTTATCCTTTGCCACTTCCCCCCCTCTCTCTCTCTCCTTGTTCCCCTTCTCTCTCTGTCTTTCTCTCTGTCTCTCTGAACTCCAGCTCCCTCTCCTCACCTTTATCTTCCTCCTCCTCCTCCTCCTCCTCCTCTCTTTCTTCCTCTTCTCTGTCATCCCCCCCCACCATCCATCCCCCTCTTTCTTCGCACGCCACATCTGAAGTAATAGGTTAGTTCTCTCCTGTTGAAGACACTGAATTCTTGTGACAGAAACCTGGCAGAGTCCCACTGAAGTAAGCAACTCACAGACAGACAACTCTTATTGTTTGAGAGTGTGGCTCCCCCACCCCACCCCACACACTGTGTGTGTGTGTGGAGGGGTGCGGATGCTGCGGAATTGATAATAATTGCCCCTTCCTCCTCCACCGCCAACCAACCGGTTTATTCTTTAACTATTGGATGGCTTCTCTCAAGCGAACAATTGATCGTAAACCACTGAAATAGTTTCTGTTTCTTTTTTCTGCTTCCTATCAGATGTTTGCTGTGTCTTTGTTCATTTGAATCTTCTTCATGCTGCTGCTGCTGTTGTCGTGGTTGTCGTGGTTGTTGTTGTTGCTGTTGTTCTGCCATTTGATTAACTGAAATTGGTTATTCCTAAAACAGGCAATCAGACAATAAAGAGCGGGAGGGGTTGGGGTGGAGGACCAACAAAATATCATAGCCATCACCATCATCATCAACATCAACATCATTATCATTATCATCAGTCTTCATTGTCATCACCGTCATTATTGTCATCATTGTCATCACCATTGTCAGTGTCGTCATTGTCATCACTGTCATCAGTGTCCTCTCCATCATCATTGCCATCACCAACACCATCCTCATCCTCATCACCATCATTATTATCATTGTCATCATGATCAATCCATGCAATGTGTTTATTTCTATTCAAAGCTCCTGTATGTATGTATGTATGTATGTATGTATGTATGTGTGTGTATGTACGTACGTACGTACGTATGTATGTATGTATGTATGTATGTACGTACGTATGTACGTATGTATGTATGTATGTATGTGAGTGTGTGTATGTATGTATTTGTGTGTATGTGTGTCTGTAGAGTTGACACATTCCATCCAGTTCATCTTTTGTGTGTTGGTGTCTTTTATTTATAGAACCAGCTTCTTGTTTCCTCTTTGAGTAGTTTTGCGGAGGTGGTACTTGTCTGTTTACTTAACATTTAAATCCGTTGTTCTGCCTACTCAGTCCAGGTGAATTTCATGCTTTGTCAACAAGCACAAATTCCATTATCCTCGCACACTTGTTCAATTTGGAACTGGTTTTAGAATTTTGCTGTAAATTTTTTTTTTTTTCTGCCTTCTCATTCTTGTGACATAAATAGATGAATCCATATAAGACTGGATGAATCTTACTTTGGTTTTCACAGTGAATATTCTAATTGTCCAATCAATAGAATTACCTGTAGATTGAATTGTAATTGAATGTAAGCAGCTGAGTATTTTAAGGACATTTGCACTCTTTACCCTTTTACTACCAACCCACCTGAGATGGATTCTGGTCCTATTGTACTCATTTCCTGTTTCAACCCTTTTGATACCAACCTGGCTAAAACCACCTCTGGCTCTGTAGTACAAATGTCTTGTTTTCAAAAGTTCTTCCACCAAACCTTAGTCACAATTTATGTTCCTAACACTAGCTTAATGATAACTCAGTTATCATGGTCAGTGTCAGTGCCACCTGACTGGCCTTCGTGCCGGTGGCACGTAAAAGCACCCACTACACTCTCGGAGTGGTCGGCGTTAGGAAGGGCAGCCAGCTGTAGAAACTCTGCCAAATCAGATTGGAGCCTGGTGTAGCCATCTGGTTTCACCAGTCCTCAGTCAAACCGTCCAACCCATGCTAGCATGGAAAGTGGACGTTAAACGATGATGATGATGATGATGATGATGGAACTTACTATATCCAAGTTTCTCTTCAAAATAATATTGTCCGAATCCTTTTACTTTTCCCTCCTATTTCTTTGACAGAAAGTTTTCTTTATAATAAATTCTTTGAACCTCTTGATAAAGAAATTTTAAGATCTTTGTAATGAGCATCTTTTACTTGTTTCAATCATCAGACTGCAGCCATGCTGGGGCACCACATTCAAGAATTTTGGTCGAATGTTTCAACCTCAGTGTTTATTATTTTTTGGTAAAGTCTGGTAGTTATTCTGTCAGTCTCTCTTGCTGAAAGAACTGCTAAGTTATGGGGAAACACCAACGCTGGTTGTCAAGTGGTGATGGGAGACAAACACACACACACACACGTCAGGCTTCTTTCAATTTCCATCAACCAAATCCACTCACAAGGCCTTGGTCAGCCCAAGGCTATATAGTAGAAAATACTTGCCCAAGGTGCCATGCAGTGGGACTGAACCTGCAACCATGGCGTTGGAAAGTAAACTTCTTACTACACAGCTATAGACTTTAATTTAAAATTCAGACTGCTATTCCTGCCAAGATTCATCTAGAAATGATTCCCTCCCTTGCAATAACTAGCCACTAGGTGACACCACATATTTAATGAATCATTGTTCTCTACACAATTAGAATCGCTTTGGTTCCTTCAAATAAAATCATTCAAACTAATATTGAACCACTCTGCCGTTTCATTTCTAGTCACTTCATTATTCTCAAATATATTTCTGTATTCTCTTGCAGAAAAAGTCCAGGATTTTGGACGTTTTCTTATGGCTTGTGCTGAAAGAAGCTCGAGGTAAAGAGGACTACTCAGAACCAGGGTAAGGAAGATTTTGTATTCCATTTTCTCTCTTTCAGTTGTTCCTTCATTGGTTCCTGTTGTTGTGATGTGATTGATTTGTATTGAACTATAGCAGTATTCTAGTCGCAACCAGTCTGTCTCGATTGCTTGGAATTCTCTTCTCAGATTTAGGACTTTCTGTTGAAGAATCTTTCACACCAACTCCAGTCCAAGTTCTTCTTGTTTTAGAAACAATCCCCTATATTCTTTTTTTTTTTGTTTTTTCTACTCTAGGCAAAAGGCCTGAAATGTTTGGAGAGGCGGGGCACAGTCGATTAGATCGACCCTAGTACGCAACTGGTACTTAATTTATTGATCCCGAAAGAATGAAAGGCAAAGTTGACCTCGGTTGAATTTGAACTCAGAATGTCAAAACAGATGAAATACCGCTAAGCATTTCGTCCAGCTTGCTAACGATTCTACCAGCGCACCGCCTTATAATTAATTATTCTTTTCTACTCTAGTCACAAGGCCTGAAATTTTTAGGGAGGGAGCCAGTCGATTAAATCGATCCCAGTACACAACTGCTACTTAATTTATTGACCCTGAAAGGATGAAAGGCAAAGTTGCCCTTGGCGGAATTTGAACTCGGAACATAAAAACAGATGAAATACTGCTAAGCATTCCACCTGGCATGCTAACATTTCTGCCAGCTCGCTGCCTTTATCCTTCTCTATATTAACAGAAAGACTATCGTCAGCGCAGCTTTCTGCTTGTCACTCAGTAATATTTACACATTTAATTCCCAATTCATGAATTTTCCTGGTACTGGAATCAACATCATTTGGCTGGCACTGGATTAAATTTATAATTTGGAGGAAAGTTTTTTTATTGATATATCTGTAGAAAGGAGCAGTGCAAATATTTAGGTAACCTTCCGGAAGAAGTATAAGCAGAGATGTCAAAAAATGCAAGAGAGTCTGCATGCCCTGCACATCTTGAAGAGAGAGAATGTCATTATCAAAGTCCTGCTATTCACAACCTCATCAAACAACCAACCAACTGGTTGTTTAACCAAAACATTAAACAAATGATTGATTAGTTAATTGGTTAGATATTTATCTGATTGATTGACAATAAAGAAGCAATATTGAACCAGTGTGTGTGTTTGTTATTATTGGTATAATGACCCTCCCAAGATTTATTAAAAAAAAAAGTACTGAAAGTCTGATAATAAAAAATGATGTGTTCGTTAGATAATATAATACCTGCGGTTTCTAAATGAGAAGATATGAGAATTCAAAAGAGGTGTTAATGACATTAAATGAATCGAGTCTTATTGGAAGCTGGTCATAATTTTGGTTTATCAAGAAGATAACAACTCCTGCTGGTGATGCCGGCCAGGAACACACCTGTATAAGGTGATGAGTAAATCTTTGTTGAACTGAAAGCAGCAGACTTAGTCTGATAAATCCTGCGATTTGAATGTGATTCAGCTGGCATTGAAAGTATTTATCTTCATGATTCAGAGCTTAGAAACTGTAATAAACATCTCTCATAACAAGTTAATAATAAGTCAGTATGTATTACTGTCTCTGCTTTCGTGTCTAGGATACAACTAGTACGATCAATTACTTTGTTGTTTTTAATATCTAATTTTACAAATACAAAGAGATTTATCTTATATGCATGCATATATATATACATATATATATCATCATCATCATCATCATCGTTTAACGTCCGCTTTCCATGCTAGCATGGGTTGGACGATTTGACTGAGGACTGGTGCAACCGGATGGCTACACCAGGCTCCAATCTAATTTGGCAGAGTTTCTACAGCTGGATGCCTCTTCCTAACACCAACCACTCCATGAGTGTAGTGGGTGCTTTTTACATGCCACAGGCACAGGGGCCAGAGGGGGCTGGCATTCACCACGATCAGATGGTGTTTTTTACGTGCCACCGGCATGGGAGCTAGTCAAGGCAGTGCTGGCATCGGCCATGTTCGGATGGTGCTTTTTACGTGTCACTGGCACAGGTGCCAGTCGGGGCAAGGGGCTGGCATCTAATGGACACAGTGATAGTTGTGTGGTAAAAAGTTTGGTTTCTTACCACATGGCTCTGGGTTCAGTACCACTGTGTGGCACCTTGAGCAAGTATTTTCTGCTATAGCATCAGACTGACCAAAGCCTTGTGGGTGGATTTGGTGGAGGGAAATCAAAAGAAACTCCTTCTATATATGTGTGTGTGTGTATTGTGGAACTCCATTGGTTACAACGACGAGGGTTCCAGTTGCTCCGATCAATGGATCAGCCTGCTTGTGAAATTAATGTGCAAGTGGCTGAGAACTCCACAGACACGTGTACCCTTAACATAGTTCTCGGGGGAGATTCAGCATGACACAGTGTGAGACAAGGCTGACCCCTTTGAAATACAAGCACAACAAAACAGGAAGAAAGAGTAAGAGAAATCTGTGGTGAAAGAGTACAGCAGGGTTCACCACCACCCCATGCCGGAGCCTCATGGAGCTTTAGATGTTTTCGTTCAATAAACACTGACAACGCCCGGTCTGGGAATCGAAACCGTGGTCCTACAACCATGTGTCTGCTGCCCTAACCACTGGGCCATTGCGCCTCCACTTGTGTGTGTGTATATTGAGTTGTCCGGAAAGTTTGTGCTGATTTTTAAAGGAAAGAAAAAGGTCAATAAATACTTGCCATTACATTTTTAATCAACCAAATATGAACCATTTTGTTGCACAATGCGTCTCCATCATTCCTTTAACTTGAAAATACCCTCTTCCCAGAATTGAGGTGGTATCATGGCAAATAAGTCAAAAGGTAAGCTACTATAAATCAGCACAAACTTTCCGGACAACCTAATATATATTAATGTTTGAGTTTGTTATAATTGAAACAATTCTTCGTTAAACTGAAGAATTGCTAAATCTTTTGGATAGCCTACAAATTTATTATTCTTTAACAAGGATAGTATTGATAGTCCTGATGATGGTGGCTTAGTTGACTACAAGAAGGCGTCCTACTGTAGAAAATCTTCCTCAACAAATTCCATTCAACCCATGCAAGCAGGGTTGTTGGGTCAAAACAAAAATCTTTGACTCCGACTCCTCTACTATTGACATCTCTGACTCGACTCTCTTTATGTAATAAAGTGTGATTGTGGTCTACATATCTCGTAAAGCATATACATACGCTTGTACTTTGAAGAGGCCTATATGTTATGACTAGTGAATAAAGATATTGTGAGTCAGAGTCACTCGGTATAGTTTTACTGACTCTGACTGACTCCAGCTACCCCTTAATTGTTTCCGACACTCCGACTCCATGACTGACTCCACAACCCTGTATGCAAGCGTGGGAAAGTAGAACAATGAAGTTGATGATAGGTCCCCTCTGTAGCAATACCCCTGTGCTTGTTTCTTTATTACAGTTTGGGCCTCTCAGCATCTGGCACAAAACCACGTGCCTCTCTGCTGCAACGCCACTCACTTAGCAGCTTTTTTTCTTCCTTGCTAATTACTTGGCAACCCCTCTAGTGCTGGTGTCATGCAAAAACAGGATTGGTATAAGGCAGGGTATCCAGCCACAGAAATTATGCCAAAGCAGATATTGGTGTTTCATACAGTCCTTGCTGGATCCTGCCAAACCATCCAACCCATGCCAGCAAGGAAAGTGAACTTTAAATGATGATGATGATGATGATTAAATTATCGATTTGGTCTTAAGGCTTAAATACTTTTATTTTTTTTTCCATATCATATTTTAAAGACTCTGTCAGTGGACAGTTTCAAATTTGAATGGAATTGGAAATTTTGTCTGTTGTCAAAACCAGTACTTGGCAAATAAAAGAAATTATCATTATTATCATTATTATTATTATTATTATTATTATTATTATTATTATTATTACTGTTATTATTATTATTATCGTTACTAATATCACCACCATGATTACTATTATTACTGTTCATTACTTCTCCTGGTTATTATTGTTGAAGTGTTGTTAAAAGCCGTAGCAGATTTCATGGTGCTGAACAGGCAATCTAAAACCATTCACTGCTGCCAACTTTGCAATGATTGAAGTTAATGCCGATATTATTTTCTCCTGTAGTGTCGGTATCCGACAGATTAAAAAAAAGGTAGAATTTCTACCAAGCTCAATCTATAGAAAGAATAGAAAATGCGACAAACCCAATAATCCTGTGCTGTTTGGCTTTGTTCATCAGATGTTAACATCGTTACACATTTCAAATGACCGCAACTAATGAATTTACAGACTTCCTTTTCCAGCTGCAGTTGTACATACATATCATGTATATATATATTGTGTGTGTGTATGTGTGTGTGTGTGTGTGTGTGTGTGTGTGTGTGTGTATATATATATATTGTGTTTATTGTAGATATATATTGTGTAATAGGTTCAGCAAACATGACACATTTACTTCACATGTTTAGTTGTTCTCACTACAATTATGGTTTCTTGTTATAACGAAGGCACGTGACCTGGTGGTTGCGGTGCTGCATCATTCACAATTGCAGGGTCGTGGTTTCGATTCTCAGGCTGGGTGGTGTGCATGTTTTTTGAGCAAAAGACTTGGACATCTGACATGTGGCACACCGTGCATTTTACTGGCAATGTGAATTTGATGGAGGGAGTGAGGTTTATCTACAACACAAACATTCGACAGCTAGAAACAAATCGTTTGTGCAGGTTTTTCAATGAGAGATTGCAAAACCTTCATCTAGCGTTTACAACCGGAGAATCCACATATTAATCATCATCATCATCATCATCATCATCATCTTCGACATCATAATATTCTTTTACTGGTTGCAGTCATTTGACTGCAGCCATGCTGGAGCACCGCCTTTAGTCAAACAAATTAACCCCAGGACTTACTCTTTGTAAGCCTAGTACTTATTCTATCAGTCTCTTTTGCTGAACCGCTAAGTTACGTAGATGTAAACACACCAACATCGGTTGTCAAGCAATGATAGAGGGACAAACATAGACACACACACAAGCGTATACATACATACATACATACATACATACATACATACACACATACATACACACGCACACACACACACATACATATATATATATATATATATATATATATATATATGACAAGCTTCTTTCAGTTTCTATCTACCAAATCCACTCACAAGGCTTTGGTTGGCCCGAGGCTATAGTAGAAGACACTTGCCCAAGTTACCATGCAGTGGGACTGAACCCGGAGCCATGTGGTTTGAAAAGCAAGCTTCTTACCACACAGCCACTCCTGCACCTATATCATTATCATCACCATCACCATCATTTTATGCCTGCCTTCTCTGCTGGAATTGGACAGCTCAACAGAATCTGAAGATTTGGATGAGCTCATCTTTTTTCAGTGTTTCAGTTCTGCTATGATTTCTATGGCTGGAGACCCTTTTTAGCCACAACCTCTTCACAGAATACTAGGTAAAGCCACAGCACTATAAAGATTGTCCTTACATTATATATATATATATATATATTGTCCAACCCATGCCAGCATGGAAAACGGACGTTAATGATGATGGTTATGATATATGCATATATACATCTTTGAATCTTTCAAAATGTTTCAGCTTCAAAGATGCAGTCATGCTGGGGCACCACCGTTAATAAGCATATATATATATATATATATATATATATATATACACAGAATGGGACAAGAACGCAAAACATCCAGACAGTTAGGTGATACAAGAAAGGGACAACAAAACATCCAGATAGACAATACAAAGAAAACATGGACAGGTCATTCAGAGTTTTCTTTCCTCAGTCGAGATTATCCTTGCAATTTCGGCTGGTTATTCTCGATATTGCTCCAATCTGGCCAGCCCCAAGGAAAAACTAAGCTAAGAGCATTAGATTCCTTAGAAGAAAGCAGCGAATGTATACAAAAACAAGGACAGAAAAAAAAAAACGAACAATGTTACAAAGATACAGTATAAAGCTAAAATAACCTAAGAAAGATTTTAGGGATGCTGTTAAAAGCAAACCTTAAGGCTCTTAGTGTGCATGTTGAACACTGGGAGCAGATGATAGGAAATTGATCGGTTTGGGAAAAAGCGATCAACTGTGGTTGCAAAGCATTTAAAACACAGAGAATCAAACAATCCATCTTGAAACAAGCACTTTATAAATCCCAGACATTTTTCTGCCAACAAAATGTTTGTAACATTTGCAGTTAGGGTCTGTTTGTCGAAAGCCAGACTTGCTAGTCGCAGGAGACATAATGACGGCATTTACTAATTGTAGAGATGGACTTCTGTAAAAGAAGTGACAATCACCATGTGTGTGTATGTATGTAGTGCTTAGTGGTCTTGTTGTTAAAGTGCTGAGTCCATTATAATAAGGTTGCAGGTTTAATTCCTTTACGCAGTGTCACATTGTGTCCTTGAGCAAGTCACTTCATTTCATGTTACTCCAGTTTGCTCAGATGAAAATGAATGCAAACCAAATGCAATCCTGTGTCTCTGTCAGCTGTCCCAGCCATAATGTTTCACTGAGTCAAAAGTGAGCGGCCCCGAGAGCATGTTTGTGTTTGCTGGAAATCACATCACATAAAACAATTAGCAAAAGTAGGATACATGTTACTAGGTCGTACTTGCTATTATTTTGTTTTTAATTTTGTTTTTAATTTTGTTTTTTTGCATGACTCATACATGTTGTTTGTTTGTCAGAATTACTGACCTGACCTGACCTCTTACTTTATTAGACACTTTCAGCTGTATGACCTCTCTATTAAGTCCCCTCTTATTGTCTTTTCTGTGCTTAACATAACATCCTTTGATTACATGAGCAGAGTGGACATTCAGGTATTTAGAACATGTACGGTTGTTGTGTTGTTTACACACGTTGTGTGTGTTCCCAGATCACTTCAAGCAGAAACCTGATATATTTGCATTCTTTATTTGGAACTATGGAATCTCTACATTATTTACATTTGACAGATATTTGTCCTCATCTTGTTTGTTGTTAACACAACGTTTTGGCTGATATACCCTCCAGCCTTCATCAGGTGTCTTGGGGAAATTTTAAACCTGTGTTCTCATTCCTAAGGTATTTTTCAATGTTGTTTTTATTATTATTATTCAGGTCACTGCCTGGAGTCTAACTCGGAATCTTGGGGGTAGTAGCCCGTGCTCTTAACCACTACCCCACAGGCATATGACTTAGTGGTTAAGAGCGTGGGCTACTAAGCCCAAGATTCCGAGTTAGACTCCAGGCAGTGACCTGAATAATAATAATAAAAACAACATTGAAAAATACCTTAGGAATGAGAACACAGGTTTAAAATTTCCCCAAGACACCTGATGAAGGCTGGAGGGTATATCAGCCAAAACGTTGTGTTAACAACAAACAAGATGAGGACAAATATCTGTCAAATGTAAATAATGTACATAATTCTTCATCTCTTAAATATAGAACTGTATTATGGAATCTCTGTGTTGCACTTAGTCACTGCAGCTGAGCTGACTACCTCCAGCAATGCCAAACTGTTCTGGAGCCATATTGTAACAACAACATGGCCTATCTGCAATGCCAGATTTGTCCTGTGGCCCTGAGGTATTTGAGGTCACCTTCCTACTATGTGTTTACAAAGCTCAACTGATATCATTCAGTAGCCAATCAGGTATTGATTACGAATAATCCTTATCTCTGTACAGATGCTGTAAATCTGTAGTTGATAGGATTCATTGTGTGAGCTTGATCATGTGAATTCTATGATAATAGGGGATCTCTGATATGTGGGTCTCATGATGACGTGGGCAGTGTGTTGATACAGTTTTCATGACCATAATAATAAGGGTTCTTTAAAATTGTAAATCCTATGATGATATGGGCATTTCATGGTGTAAGTCCCTTTATCATGGGGGCACTATGATGATATACATTTCATGATGATGATGGGATCTATGAGAACAGAACCCCTGGTAATGTGGGACCTGTGACGATGCATGCCCTATCATGATGTGGACCCCATGATGGTGTGCATTTCTATAATGATGTGGGGGGGGGGGTGCACTGTGATGGTATATAGGTCCGCCGTGATATGAGTTCTGTGATAATTTCACTCTGAATATATGGGAGCCATAATGCTATGCAGACAGTGAATAGTTTTCACTTAGTCTTCGTCGTCGTCGTCCCCCTCCTCCTCCTCATCATATGTCCATTTTCCATGATAGCAAGGGTTGGATGTTTTGACTGGAGCTAGCAAGCCACAGAGCTACACAAGGCTCCATTTATCTGTTTAAGTATGGTTTCTACAGCTGGATGCCCTTGTTAGCACCAGCCATTTCACAGAGTGTACTGGGTAGTTTTTATGTGGTGCCAGCACGGGTGCTTTTCACGTGGCACCAACACAGGAGGATTTTTATATGGTCTCCAGCACCTGCAAGCTCACAAAGCAAATTCATGTCAACTGAGAGAGGAAGAATGGAAAACAAAACCTTATTATATGCGGGGGACATTGTTATATTTTATCTATGGGTCCACCTTAGGTTTTGGATATTTCTGAAAGTAAAGCCTTCCTAATATCTTACACAGAGACATTACCTCTACACAGCTGTGACAATCATACAATTTATCTTTTCTACTCTAGGCACAAGGCCCGAAATTTTTTGGGGAAGGAGCTAGTCGATTAGATCGACCTCAGTATGCAACTGGTACTTAATTTATCGACCCTGAAAGGATGAAAGGCAAAGTCGACCTTGGCGGAATTTGAACTCAGAACATAAAGACAGATGAAATACTGCTAAGCATTTTGCCCGGTGTGCTAACATTTCTTATTTCTTTATTGCCCACAAGGGGCTAAACATGGAGGGGACAAACAAGGACAGTCAAACAGATTAAGTTGATTATATTGACCCCAGTGCATAACTGGTACTTATTTAATCGACCCTGAAAGGATGAAAGGCAAAGTCAACCTCGGCAGAATTTGAACTTAGAACGCAGCAGCAGATGAAATACCGTTAAGCGTTTCGCTCGGCGTGCTAACGTTTCTGCCAGCTCACCACTTTAAAAATTCTTTTCTAATCTAGGCACAAGGCCCCCAATTTTTTTCTGGGGGCGGGGGCAGTCGATTAGATCGACTTCAGTATGCAATTGGTACTTAATTTATTGATCCCGAAAGGGTGAAAGGCAAAGTCGACCTCGACAGAATTTGAACTCAGAATGTAAAGACAGATTAAATACCTATTTCTTTACTGCCCACAAGGGGGTACACACAGAGGGGACAAACAAGGACAGACAAACGGATTAAGTCGATTATATCGACCCCAGTGCATAACTGGTACTTAATTTATCGACCCCGAAAGGATGAAAGGCAAAGTTGACCTCGGCGGAATTTGAACTCAGAACGCAGTGACAGATTAAATACCGCTAAGCATTTCGCCCGGCGTGCTAACAGTTTTGCCAGCTCGCTGCCTAATCATAAGGCTTATCTGAAATCTCTATCTGTGATATAATCTCATCACATCTGAGACAACCTCATGGTTTGCTGTGTCATGGTCTACACTTTCTCTCGCAAAGGATCTGGCAAAAAATGGGGTTTGTTTCTGTATCATTTCACAACTAACTGATATATAAGTTTTCTATCTTTTACTTGTTTCACTCATTAGACTGTGGCCATGCTGGAACACTGCTTTGAATTTTTAGTCAAATTAATCGTCCCCAGTACTTATATATTTCTAAAGCCTGATACTTATTCTGTCAGACTCTTTAGCTGAACTGCTAAGTTAGGGGGATGTAAACACACCAACATACATACATACATGCATGTATGTGTGTATATATGATGAGCTTCTTTCAGTTTCCATCTACCAAATCCACTCACAAGGCTTTGGTGATCCTAGTGCTATAGTAGAAGGCACTGATCCAAGGGGCCATGCAGTAGGGTTGATCATCATCATCATCATCATCATCATCATCATTTAATGTCCGCTTTCCATGCTAGTATGGGTTGGACGGTTTGACTGAGGACTGACGAAGAAGATGGCTATGCCAGGCTCCAATCTGATTTGGCAGAGTTTCTACAGCTGGTTTTCTTGAGTGGCCTCCACAGAGCTCGGACTTGAATCTGATAGAAAATTTATAGAATTATGTTTCTAAAAGAGTTCATGCTATAAAACCAACAAATTTGTCCCAATTATATAATTTTATTGAAGAAAGATGGCAGAACATTCCAAGTGTTTTTGTGCTTATTTGTTGAACTCCATGTCCCACGCTTTTGTAAGGCCATAATTGAAATTAATGGCTATGGAACTAGATACTAATAATAAATTTTTGTTTGTTGATCATTTGTGCCATAGATTTTCAATTTAACCAAAATAATGTTGGTATGGTCTTAAACTCATCTTGCCAGCAATTTTTAATCACTTGAATTAATTGTGCATTAAAATTATTCAAATTGTAGAAAGATATATAACACCTGTATCATTCGAAAGAGAAAAAAAAAATTCTACATAAACTGTAAAAAGTAAAATAATTTTATACAGTTTTGTTAAAAATAAATTAATGAAGGAGGAACACTGTCATCATCAGTCTTAAACTTATTTTGGCCAGTGTGTATATATATACACACACATATATATATATATATAATTTGAGTGGAGGCAATACGAGCGGAAAACTTGAGGATTATGACCTATTATCCAGGATTGGATTTTTCGAATTGGCTAGAACCTAATTATGTGAGTTGTCCTTTTCTGTATTGTCTTCATGGTGTCCTTCGTGTCGTGGAGCATCCTGATGACGGGAGTGTCTGGTTTCTTTAAAATATGAAATTTATGCCATATTAACTGACACGTCTCCGAAACGGCCCGTCGATGGAATTTTGGATCCATTGAACATTGTCTGTAATTTGAGTATGTCCGTTTAATGCTTTAAAAATGTCTGACCTTCCACTTTCCACTCACATTTCGAACATGGGTTCTCATTCCTAAGGTATTTTTTTGATGTTGTTATTATTATTATTATTATTATTATTATTTTATGTTTGACTTTTGCTTTGCATTTGTACAAGTTGACTCCAAGTCTCACCCAGAGACCTGAAGAGACAACAAGTTAGAAGTTCAAGTTGGTGTTATACCTAGGGTGTCATATATTTGGTTTTGCACATAGTATTGTTCTAGAGAATATTTAAGAAACCATAAGGAAATTAGAAGTTTGTTTTAAAATTTAAGATTACATAGACAGTATTTTACATATTCATCATCATCATCGTTTAACGTCTGCTTTCCATGCTGGCATGGGTTGGACGATTTGACTGAGGACTGGCGAACCAGATGGCTACACCAGGCTCCAATCTGATTTGGCAGAGTTTCTACAGCTGGATGCCCTTCCTAACGCTAACCACTCTGAGAGTATAGTGGGTGCTTTTTACGTACCACCGGCACGAGGGCCAGTCAGGCGGTAATGGCAACGGCCACGCTCAAATGGTGTTTTTTACGTGCCACCTGCACAGGAACCAGTCCAGCGGCACTGGCAACGAACTCGCTCGAATGTTTTCTAATGTGCCAGTAAGGCGATGCTGGTAACGATCACATCACTGCCTGGAATCGAACTCAGAATCTTTGGGTTAGTAGCCCGCACTCTTAACCACTACGCCATATTCTCTATTGTAAATTCCTTTTCTCATCATTTACATGGTAATACAATTCTTTGTGTTAATATACCTCTTGTTGTGACAATTCCAAATATACTTCTTTCATTTTCTCTTATATTCTCATATATAACTGCTCTTTTAGTTTACTTTAAGATCTTCCAAGATCTTTGGGCAACTTTCCAGTTTGAGCACTTAACTGGTGAGACCCAATATAGTTTGTCCTAAAAAGACTTACTTTATTAATTATCTAATTACACTCTTTTACTCTTTTTCTCTTTTACTTGGCCATGCTGGAGCACCGCCTTTAGTCGAGCAAATCGACCCCAGGACTTATTCTTTTGTAAGCCTAGTACTTATTCTATTGGTCTCTTTTTGCCGAACCGTTAAGTTACGGGGACGCAAACACACCAGCATCGGTTGTCAAGCGATGCTGGGGGGACAAGCACAGACACAAACACGCACACACACACACACACACACACACACACATATACGACGGGCTTCTTTCAGTTTCGTTTACCAAATCCACTCACAAGGTTTTGGTCAGTTCGAGGCTATAGTAGAAGACACTTGCCCAAGGTACCATGCAGTGGGACTGAACCTGGAACCATGTGGTTGGTAAGGAAGCTACTTACTACACAGCCACTCCTGCACCTATATATATAAATTTTTTCTTCATTTATATATTAATGTTATTTTATTAGTTTAATGCCTGTCCATTGTCTGGAAATCTTTTGTCACGCATCTGTGACCTCT
The DNA here is from genome assembly GCF_046866305.1 of Octopus bimaculoides. NCBI lineage: Eukaryota > Metazoa > Mollusca > Cephalopoda > Octopoda > Octopodidae > Octopus > Octopus bimaculoides. The sequence goes on from NC_142928.1 coordinate 195,897,392, forward strand.
TCAGTGACATTTTTCATTTCTGTGTGTGTTCTTGCTCCACTTACTCCATTCTGTTCTTCTAAGATGTATATCCTTATGTGTACATGTGTTTGTGTCCTTGTTTGTGTGTGTGTATGCCTGTGTGTGTGTGTGTGTCATAGCTTTTAGCAGCAGTGTGGCCTTTCTCTCAGCCCTAACCTCTCACCCCGCAGCGCTGCTTCTGTCCTAAGGTCCAAGAAAGAAAAAAAAAAAAAGGGTACAGTTCCTGTACAGAATGGAGTAAGTGGAGCAAGAACACACATGGAAATGAAAAGTGTTCCTGAAGAGGTCACAGATGTGTGACAAAAGATTTCCAGACAATGGACAGGCATTAAAATAATAAAATAAGAACAATAATAAAAGAGTGAAGAAAATCAAAAAAAATCTAGTTTGTGTGTTTATTTGGCAAAAAAAAAATTAAAAGAAATAAAATGACCATCCTGAAATACAACAATATATATATAGATATGCACATACATACACATTTCTCTTTGTAATCACTTGATTTGTAAGAAATAATAGTCAAATCTCCTTCAACTCACACTCTACTGTTTTATAAGAAGATTGATTCAGTGGATGGTGTAGTACCAGTTATACTATATCTAAAAATAAGA
>NC_142928.1:195900523-195945523 GCF_046866305.1 Octopus bimaculoides
CTCTTCTTGAACTCGTCTCGGTTTTTGCTCTGCAGCTATGTTGGGACACTACCTCCAAGGATTTCGGTCAAACAAATCAATTTCAGTTCTTAGCTTTCTTGTTTTTTTCCTAAAGCCTGATACTTATTCTATCAGTCTCTCTTGACGAACTGCTTAGTTATAGTGATGTAAATAAGCCAATACCAGTTGTCAAACAGTGGTGAAAGACAAGCGCACACACACACACACACACATATGTATCAGGGACGTGCCACCTTAGTAAGCAAGGTAGGCACTGCCTACCTTGAAAAAAAAAACAGATCGATAGCAACATTTCCCTTTTATGGTAAAATATGCACCTAATTCAATAAAATCATGAATGTTACTCTGATTATTATGCATAAAATACAAAATGTTGTATTTTTTTGTAGATTAGGTTGGCATAATTCGCACCTGCTTTTCAATCTCAGTATTTAAGCTACGCATAATACTGCTGTAGTACATGTGCTGCATACACTTTTACAACACCGTTTTTTTTTTGCGTGCTATAAAAGCAGAAGTAAATCTGCCTTCCACTCAGTCGTGCACCTGTGTTTCACTTATTTTTTGTGTGTTTTACTATATAAAGGTCACCAACTGCCTACCCTGAGTAATTACTGACAGCACGTACCTGGTATATATACATATATATATGATTTGGCAGAGTTTCTACAGCTGGATGCCCTTCCTAACGCCAACCACTCCGAGAGTGTAGTGGATGCTTTTACGTGCCACTGGCACATTTGTTTTCTCCATCTGTTTTCTCTCCAAACGTCAAAAACTTCTTCCGTTTTACCTGAGTGTCAAACTAATACATCTTGTTTGTTGTTTCCGCATATGTCTCTGTCATCATCATCATCATCATCATCATCATCATCATATGTCTGCTTTCCATGCTGGCATGGGTGGGACGGATTGACAGGAGCCGGCCAGGCAGAAGCCTGCACCAGACTTCTGTGACTGTTTTGGCAGGATTTTTACAGCTGGATGCCCTTCCAAATGCCAACCACTCAGCAGAGCATATGTATATACACACACACACATATATATGCATGTATATATATATCTGTATGTGTGTGTGTGTGTGATTATGTGACCGACCAAACTATCAGATGTTGTTTCACATTACTGGTCACAAAGTGCTTTGCATTGTTTTGACCTTCAGCCCATGGGCGAGGTGAGCAGATCAACATTCGCCCTCCCCCACTGCTTGAACGGGGAACTGGAGCAGTGTGAAACAAAGTGTTTTGCTCAAGAATACCACATGTTACCCAGTCTGGGAACTGAACCATGATTTAGTGATTGTAAGTGCAACAGTCTAACCACTAGGTCACATGCCTTCATGTATACTATATATATATATATATATATATATGTGTGTGTGTGTTTGTGTGTACATACACACACACACACACACAATAGGCTTCCCTACAGTTTCCATCTATCAAATTCATTCACAAGGTATTGGTTAGCTAAGGGGCTATAATAGAAAACACTAAAGCACTTTTCTGAAGGCACCATACAATGGGATTGAACCCACAACCACACAGTTGCAAAACAGGCTTCTTGACCACACAGCCATGTCTGCATGCTTTACACATTCTATTTAATCAATGTTGTTGTGTTCTTCTATTTGAAAAAAAAAAAGACATTTTTTATTTTTTTCTTGTTTCCAACTTGATTCCAAACAGTTATTGTTTTTTTTTTGTATGTGTGTGTGTGTTTATTTGCTTGTTTAAGCAGTTATTTACGACTCATGAATCACCAATTTACAGGAATATATATATATTTTTTTCACTGTTTAACGATCGCTCTTAAATTAAACAACTAGGTTACTAAGATGAAGTTTTCACTGTTATGTCTCTGCTTTTCATTATCGTTATTTTTTCTCATTAAACACACACATGCACGCGCATGCGCGTATACTTTCTACGGTGGCGTTGAAGACGGCGAATGTCTTTTACCACAAAACACTTGATATTCTCTTTAAAACTGTAAGGAATATATTAAAAAGAAAAGAAAAGGGACAGAAGCAAACAAATCACCCTCCATACCATCTGTAGACAAACGGAAGCCATTCCGAAGAATACAGTATTATATTTCTGTGACATACATGGATTGTTCAAAGTAAATGTATCAGAATACATAATATTGATTATTTTCTATCACTGATAATTATTTAACAATTCCCGCTAATAATTGTCTCTCTTTCTCTTTCTCTCTCTCTCCTTATCGAAACATTCTTTTCATTATTCTAAAAATGTTCTCTATTATTCTACATATTGATGCGCTAAACTGGAGTTTAACAAAAAATTTTTTTTTTTTATCTGGTGTTGTTGTTGTGGTGGTAGTAGTTGTCATGGTGATGGCTGTTTTTCTGTTCGCCGTGGTTATTGTTGTCGTCTTGGTGGTAGTGGTTATAGTGGTGGTGGTTGTTGTGGTCAGGGTGATGTTTGCAGTGGTGGTAGTGGTTGTATGATTATGGTAATTGTTGCAGTTATAATTGTGGTGGTGGCAGCAGTAGGTGTTGTGGTAGTGGTTTTTACTCGCGTTGCTGTTGTGTAGTTGCTGTGGTAGTAGTGATAGTTGTTGTTGTTATTATTATTATTATTATTATTATTATTATTATTATTATTATGGTGGTGAGCTGGCAGAATCATTAACACACCAGACAAAAATGCTTGGCAGCATTTGATCCGTCTTTATGTTCTGAGTTCAAATTCTGCTGAGGTCAACGTCACCTTTTATCATTCTGGGGTCAGTAAAATAAGTACCAGAAGACGGCCAGCTGGCAGAATCGTCAGCACACTGGGTGAAATGCTTGGTGGTATTTCATCTGCCGCTATGTTCTGAGTTCAAATTCCGTCGAGGTCGACTTTACTTTTCATCCTTTCGGGGTCGATTAAATAAGTACCAGTTACGCACTGGGGTCGATGTAATCAACTTAATCCCTTTATCTGTCCTTGTTTGTCCCCTCTATGTTTAACCCCCTGTGGGCAATAAAGAAATAAAAAAATGTAATTGATTTTACCCCCTACTCCCAAAATTGCTGGCCTTGTGCCAAAATGTGAAATTATTATTATTATTAAACTGGTGAGCTGGCAGAGTTGCTAGCATACTGGACAAAATGCTTAGCAGTAGGTCAACATTACTTGTCTTCCTTGCAGGGAGTCAATGAAATAAACACCACTTGGGCACTGGGGGGGGGGGGGGTCATTGTAATCAACTACACCTCCGTCCCTTCTCCATAATTTCAAGTCTTGTGGCTATAACAGAAGAGATTCTTCTGGTCATTGTTATTGTAGTGATAGTGAAGGTCAGCCTTTAAACTTTCTTTTTTAATGGTCTCCAAGACTGACAGCAACATCATCATCATTTAACGTCTGCTTTCCATGCTGGCATGGGTTGGATGGTTTGACTGAGGTCTGGTAAGCCAGGAGGCTGCCCCAGGCTCCAATCTGATCTGGAAGTGTTTCTACAGCTGGATGCCCTTCCTAACACCAACCACTCCAGAGAGTGTAGTGGGTGCTTTTTACATGGCACTGGCATGAGGGCCTCCACAGATCCACTCACTTTCACCAAATGTCCTCCCTCAAATGGTCTGAGGGATGAATTCTTGATGCACAATACCACATTTCCAGGGGTGGTGCTCTTGGCAGGTATTTTAGATTGCTCATCATTTTCTAGGGATATTCTTCCGGTGCCACTCGAAACATTGTGTAAGACCCACTGCCTTGTCACTTGTTGAAGCATGTTCAATGTCTCTGTAGCAGACTTCCCAAGTTTAATGCAAGATTTCTCATTGGCACTTTGTTCCATCTTCCTGACCATGACAAAAACCACAGACTACAGCATACACATGACCACAAAAACACAAATCTCACAACTTGTGAGGCAAACACAGCGATGTCACTTGGCCCACTGCCTCATGATGGTCATTGCTAGCTCTCACAGTGCATGCAACCATGTGCTACCATCTATTGGCAGGCTACAGAACTAGACCGGGGACTTTTTTGATGCCACCTCGTACATCAATAGAAGGTGTAAAAAATACAAAAAAAAAAAACAGACAAAAAAGCCAACTGCTCTCAATGAATCTTTTAGTCACATCCAATTAAAGTAATCCCTTGTTAATTTTGCATGAAATATCATACCTGGTAATTCTAATTCCATTCACCCCCACTCACCTTCATCATTAATGCCTTCCCGCCATCCTTTAGTGATGATATCAGTCATATTTGTCCTATGAATGATGACAGAGAATATTGTAAATTTTTTTTATTCTGTTGGATTAAGTTGTTGTAAATGAGGCCTTACAAGTGACAATTATGAATTTATTAAGAGTTATGGGTTCATTAAATGCAAAGCAAGAAATAATTTCTGTAATTAATTTTGCTTTTTATTTAAAATTTTTTTTTGGTGTTTCAAAAAGTTTGAAAAAAAACAAGAAATTAATGACAACAAAACTGTTGTTCGTTAACCAGAAATTATTTCTTTCAGATCTGTCGATTCTGTTGTTCTGTTTCCATTTGACGACTTCTTTACTTGCTTTAGTCATTAGACTGAGGTCATGCTGGGGCACCACCTTGAAGATTTTTAGCAGAATGTGGTGGTCAGATAAGATGTTCAACTTCACTAGAATGTTTCTTATGCCATTCAGTAACAACTTTAGCTGTGTGAATTGGTGCATTATCATCCTGAAAGATTGTGTTTCCCTCCGGAAACAGTTCTTCAACCATAGGATGATTTTGATCAGATAAAATGCTTAAATAGTCTTGATAATTAATTCTGCCATGGAAGGAAACCACTGGGCTGGCGTATTTCCAAGATATAGACCCCCACCAAATCATCACAGATTCTCCTCCATGTTTAACAGCTGGAAGAAGGCAATCTGGGTCAAATGCTTCTTTTGGCTGTCTCCACATGTATACTCGGCTGGTGGTCGGAAATAAGGTAAAGGATGACTCGTCTGAGAAAATAACATTCTTCCACTGCTTTAGGGACCAATTCTATAGGTTTTTACTCCACTCTAAACACTTTTCAACATTTGTTTTTGAAAGTTGTTTTCTGATTGCAGCCCTCCCATGAAATCCGGCTTTGTGCAGCTCCCAGCGAACGGTTTTTGTGGAGACTGGGTTCTCGAGGTGGTCATTAAGCTCTGCAGTAATTTTGGGAACTGTACTTTTGTGATCCTTTCTAACAATTTGCGTAAGAGTTCAATGGTCCCTATTTGAAAGATTTAGTCTTCTTCCGGAGTTTTGTTTCGACGAGGTTTTTCCCTCTTTCTCAAAGGCTGTCATTACTTTCAAGACAGTACTTCTTGATACACCAAACATTTTGGCTGTTTTCATTATGCTGGCACCTGCCATACGAGCACCAACAATTTGACCTCTTTGAAAGTCCAATAGATCTGTCATTTTAATGACTTTTAATTACCTTTTTCTAATATCTGAAAAGAAAGAGCAATTTTAGGAAAACGTATTAAGCAACACTAATAATAAATCAAAAAACATAAAAATAAACAAGTTTTTGATGGTTTTGTAGATATTTCAAATTATAATGCTATGATGCTAGGTGCTTCCATTATTTTGTCCAACCCCTGTATATATGTGTTTGTCTCTACCACTGTTCAATAGCCTATGTTGGTGCATTTATGTTTCTGTAACTTAGAAGTTCAGCAAAAGAAACTGATGAATAAGTACCAGATGTTTGAATGGAGGCAGATTGATGTGTGCTGCATTCAGGAAGTAAAGTGGAGGGGTGCTTCAGCCAGGCTCCTCACAGGCAAAAAAACAAAAAACAAAAACAAAACAAGTATAAAATCTTCTGGGAATGTGGTGTGGGCATACTCCTAGCTGAGAAATGGGTGGATAATGTGATTGAAGTAGAGTGCGCAATATAGTACTTAAGCTTAGATTAGTTTTGCAAAATAGTACAGCAACAATTATCACTGCCAAATGAACAAAAGGATTGCTTTTATGATATTTTTTTGCAGACTACCTCAAAAACAAATAAGTGACCTTCTCTTCGTGGTTAGTGACTTCAGTGGACATGGTTGTTCAAAATCACAAAGACTTTCCCTGGTGAAAAATGTCCCCCCTCAGCATAGGTTAGTCATTAGTAACCTCAGCCTACAGGATAGAAGGATTTCAAGAAGCAGATCAGTTTGGAAAAGAAAGATCTAGCAGGTTAAGGAACCTCTGAATGGCCAGAGATTTAGAGACCGCTCAAATGAAGCATTTAATGAGAAAGAGGAGGAGTTAGGAGCGTGTAATACAGAGGATAACCGGAAGTTCCTTAAAGAGGGCAACATATTGAAACCACGGTATTAAATTGGAGAGGGAGGTGTTAGTACCAACCAAGAAGCTGGTGATGATCGTGGTGGTGGTGGTGGTGGTGGTGGTGGTAGTGAAGTTGGTGAGTTGTTAAAGCTACTTACCCCGGTTTGGTTTAACAGTAGATGAGATTTGGGGAGAGAATAAAACAAGGAGTTGTTTCTTTTACTTGTTTCAGTCATTAGACTGTGGCCATACTGCAGCACTGCCTTTGTGAACTTTAGTCAAATGAATCAACTTCGGTACTTTTTTTTTTTAAATCCTGCTATTTATTCTATATGTCGCTTTTGCCAAATTGCTTAGTAGTTATGGGAACATAAACAAACCAACACTGGTTGTCAAGTGGTGGTAGTGGACAAATACAGACACAATGACATTGCACAATATATATATATATATATATATATATATATATATATATATATATATCATCATCATCATTGTTGTTTAATGTCTACTTTCCATGCTGGCATGGGTTGGACAGTTTGACTGAGAATTGGTAAAGCCAGGAGGCTGCACCAGGCCCCAATCTGATTTGGCAAGGTTTCTACAGCTGGATACCCTTCCTAATGCCAACCACTCTGAGAGTGAAGTGGGTGCTTTTACATGCCACTGGCATGGGTGCCAGTCAGGTGGCACTGGCATCAGCCACACTCGAATGGTGTAATCACTATAAACATCTATGTGGTTGTTTGGTTGTTTGGCAAGAAATTGCCATACCCTCATACATCGTCTAACGACTGGAGAGTCCATGACACACACACACACACACACACACACACACACACACATACACTCACGTATACACAACTGGCTTCTTTCAGTTTCTGTCTACCAAATCCACTGACAAGGTTTTGGTCAGCCTGAGGCTATAGTAGAAAACACTTACCCGAGGTGTCACTCAGTGGGACTGAACCCGGAGCCATGTGGCTGGGAAGCTAACTTCTTACCACACAGCCAGATCTTTTTTGCAGATCTGTTTGTAGATCGTTTTAAGATATTGCTACTGCACTGCTGCATTATAACTGTGCAATAGTTGCACAGTTTCACAGTTACACTTGAGCACCATCTTGTATGATCAAACTCTATCTTTGCTTTTAGGTTAATAACTTTAGGCCATATCAAAATGGAAATCAATAAACGATCATTTCAGCCTTTCACCCCCATTTCCTCCCCCTCCTCCTCTTTCTCTGTCCCTTTGTCTCTCCACCTCCCTCTCTCTGTCTCTGTGTGTGTCTCTCTCTCCCTATCATTCTGTCTCTCTCTTTCTTTCTTTCTCTCTCTGACGTCTCTCCTCCTTTTTTTTCATTTATAATCCTACTTTAGAGTAGTTTCTTTAAAGAAAATTTAGACTTCTTACAAAAAAAGTCAGGGACATGCTCTGCTTGAAAACTAAATGGTAAAGTCGATGCTGGTAGTACAACTAATACTTAATGAAGTGAACCAAGAGAATTTTTAATTAAAATTGTACTTGTATGTAAAGAGAAAGAATAAAGAAAAGAAAGAAAAAATCCTTCGTTCGTTCAATGATTGATTAATTATTGCTCAGAAAAAGCAAGGGAGACAATCTACAACATTTCAATTAAGTCTGCGACGTAACCTAAAAATAACAGACAATCCACAGAATCTCTGATACAATAGCAGACAATCCATAAAGTCTTTGACGTACGATAAAAAAAAACAACAACAACAACAACAACAGCAAACACATTGACAAACAAACAAACAAACAAACGATGATATATACAAAGAAATAAAAGTGGAATCAATCTGGAATGTAAAGAAGAGAAAATGGTGAAATGTCTTTGAAAGAAGATTAAAAACTGTAACAACAGAGAAATGGTAAACATCCAGATAATAGGATGGGATGAATATTTTATTGAATCAATAACCAATCAATAGGTTACTATGATCTGTTTTAAAGATTAGGTCATAAAACTCGATGCAAAGTGCGTAATTTCATTACAGGCGGTTTTTGTTTGTTTTCATACCAACTTAGAAATTCCTGGTTAATGGTGATGGTTTTCTTAATCAGGAGTTTGGAAGTGGTGGTGCTGCTGCTGCTGCTGCTGCTGGTGGTGGTGGTAGTGGTGGTGTTGGTGGTGGTGGTGGCTGATCAAGTTAAGGTGGTAGTAGTGGGGGTGGTTGCAGTGGTACAGGTGGCTGATGGTGGCAGTGGTAGTGGTAGTGACGGTGGTGGAATTTGTAATGGCGGTAGTGTGTGTGTGGTGTTGATGGTGGTGGTGGTTGTGTGGTAGTAGTGGATGTGGTGTCACTGTGTTGGATGTTTGATGGTATTGGTCTTTGCAGTAAAGTAATCTGTGGTGTTGATGCTTTGGCTGCATGCTGGCAGCAGTGGTAGTGGTAGTGGTAGTAGTTATAGTGGTAGGAGCTGTGTGACAGTAGAAATAGTGGTTGTTGTTGTTGATGATGATGATGATGATGATGTGCTGCCCATCAACAATTGATAATTGGTTATGGAATTGGAGAACCTGCAACGTTGGTTATAAATATTTAAAACTGGTGAGACGATGGTCAGGGAGTGGAGATAAAGGTCAAAGGTGACAGTGTATTTCGGCTGGACACTACCTTGCAGAACCAAGGACATAGGAAGCAGGACATCAGTAATACACCTCATGCCTCCCTAAAATAACTGCACAGACATATTGTGTTGTAAAAATATGTTTAAAACTCTGACAGGTGAGGAGTGGAAACAGGTGTTAATTGAACTTGAGAAGAATTTAATGTGATTTTTGTTATTGAGTGATGGCACATGGCCTATTTCTAAGGGCGTTGCACTGACAACCACAAGATTGTGGTTTCAATTCCTGGACTGGGTGGTGCATTGTGTTCTTGAGCAAAATGCTTCATTCCACTTGCTCCTGTTCACTCAGCTGTACAAGGGTTATTCTGTGAGGGGCTGGTGTCCAGTTAGGGTAAATGTTGTGATCTTGGTCGCTTATATGCTATGGAAACTGGGTTTGCAACCCCATGAGTCTCAGGAATCAAGACAGTACTTAGGATCGTTAATGGTTTCAAATTTCGGCACAAGGCCAGCAATTTCGGGGAAAGGTTAAGTCGATTACTTCAACCCAGTGTACAACTGGTACTTATTTTATCGACCCTGAAACGATGAAAAGCAATGTCAACCTTAACAGAGTTTGAACTCAGAAGGTAAAGGCAGGCAAAATTTTTCCAGGTGTGCTAACAGCATTTTGCCAGGTGTGCTAACAGTTCTGCTATCTCACCACCGTACTTATTATCATTATTGAATATAAAATGTCATTGACCAGTTGTTGTGGTGGTGGTGCTGGTGGTTGTGGTTTGATCTCCAGAGCAGCTCTGATCAAGCAGATATACTATCATAAAGGTATTCCAGCCATGATCGTCCTGTTGTATCATTTTTTTTGTGGAATCCTATATTTTGGACAAGATTATTCAGTGAGTCCTTTATTAAAATTGTGTGATTTGAGGAAGATTTGACCTCTATATCAGGTCAAACAACCATAGACCAGCTCCCTTGTTGGCATGTTTTGTTTTCAGGACAGTGAATTTTGATATTCCAGTGGGTGGGGGCTGCTTTTTTTTTATCTTCAAAGGAGGAGGATTTTTTTGGAAACCCCAAACTCCAGCTGTCTGCATCAGAACAAAAACACGCATGCAACCACTCACCCGCCCACTCACCCATTCACCCACCCACCCACTCACTCACTCACTAACTCACTCTCATTAACTCACTCACTTACTCTCTTCCTATCCGCTGTTTTTCTTTTTTTGATGATGGTTTCAGGTTCAATCCCTCTGTGCAGCACCTTGTCCAATTGTCTCCTACTCTAACCCTGGGCTAACCAACACCTTGTGAGTGAATTGCATGAATGAAAACTATGTAGAAGCCCATAGTGCATATGTGTGTGTCTCCTTGTCCTGGCATTGCATGACAGTTGTAAATGAGTGTCACTGTCATACAAGCAGTGTCGTTCACTTCCCATATTCTGTCAAAATTATTGCCTTACTCAGAAACAGGTGAGGGTTGGTGACAGGAAGGGCATCCACCTGTAGAAAATATGCTGCAATAAACTTCATCTGATTTATGCAAGTAAGAAAAAGTGGATGCCAAAACAATATTGATGGCAAATGATGATGATATCTATCCATTCTACTCAACATGTTCATTTGTATATCGGATAATGTTTACATTATGTAAAATATTTTACAAGTTTTACATTGTGACACACACACACACACACACACACACAGACACCCACCCACACACTTGTACACGTTTCACCCTATGGCAGAGTGTGTTTCTATTAATTCTGATTATTTCAGTGGACTTTGGTCTTCATAGAAAATATTTCTTCAATAAACTCACTCTCACATTTGCTCGTGTTCCATTCGATACTGGTTTTACCAAAGCTTGAGGAACAAAAAACAAAGTTGTGCTTGGTGGAAAAATCTGAACTCAAAAATGGATCGGAACACAATTAAATTCTTTAAGGTATCTACCATTATTACTTCCCATTTCTGCTAACTTTGCTATCAAAAATCAAAATAACTTCTCAATCTCCATCTGTTAGGTAATGTTGTTGTTGTTGTTGTTGTTGTTGCTACTGCTGTTTAACTCCAGGTCATCTTTGATTGAGCCAACTTATGGTTAAAGACATTATAGCTGTGAGCATTCTGTTTGATTGTGTCTGATGTGTCCTTCCTGTATTTAAGACATTAACACATGATTTGGGGGAGATTTGGTTAGTATTTTTAGCAGGTCAAGTGACTGTGTAGAGGCTCATTTGTCAACTTGTGTTGTTGTTTAGCTCTAGGTTAGACATTATTGAGCAAACTTGATTAAAGGTGCTCCAGCTGAGGCCATCCCATCTTCTTTTTCCTATCATTGTATGTTTGTTTCCTTATGAAGACAGTAGAGTATAATTTGAGGGAGATTTGGCTACTGTTTCTAGTAGTCAAACAATCACATAAAGCTTCTATCCATGTCTCATGTAATGTCTAAATGATGGTAAAATCTGACAATGGTAACCCTTTTGATGCCGATCCATCTTTGGTCAAGGATGGATGTATTGTTTTGTGCTGATGAAGGGAAATAACCTGGAAATTGCGATACACAGATATTGTTTTGAGCTGAGTGGGGGTGCTAGATTCCCTTGTTCAAAAAATATAAGGACACAGATCATTTCATATAGCCAGCTGGAGACAATGTCTCCTGGGGCTAAATTACAGCAACATTCGTCCTAAACCAGGACTGCTATGTTATGTTAACAAATAATCTTTACTCTAAATTTAATGTATTTCAACAGAAATATGGTAACAAAAGGGTTAATTCAAGACTTGTCACCTGTTTCTTATGGTCGGGGTTTAATCTGTTTTCCCCAAAATAGCTTACGTAATATTAATAGAAATCTATATTTATAATGATTTTTTAAAAAATCGTTTATTGGAAATATAAATTTTTCATGGAGAGTTTTTAAAAAAAATCTTTTCATCAATATTCCAATATAGAATTTTTGTTGTTTATTCAGTTATTTAAAAAAGAAAAAGAAGAAAAATGTTTTCAATTTAGAATCAAAAATCAAATTTTAAGGTTGTAACATCTTGTCCTCCATTAATTCTTTCTGTTTCCTCCTCTCCATCTTCCTCACTATAGTGGAACAGAATAGACCAATGGTTCTCAATCATTTCTTGCTTGTGGAGATATTCTGTGCTTGAGAAGACCCGGCAAGCCAAGCGAGACCGTAACTGGAGCCTATGCCAGTGCAGTATACCCAGCCCATTTAAGAGTACTCTTCAATCATTGGGCAATAAACTGTGTTTGAGAAGACCTGTTGAGGCAAGTGAAATCATTGTTGCGGATGATGATAGTACCGCCTAATTGGCACCCGTGCTGGTGGCATGTAAAAAGCACCATTCGAGCATGGTTGATGCCAGTACCAGCTGACTGGTCCTGTGCCAAAAGCACCCACTACACTCTTGGAGTGGTTGGCGTTAGGAAGGGCATCCAGTTGTAGAAACTCTGCCAAATCAGATTGGAGCCTGGTGCAGCCATCTGGTTTCACCAGTCCTCAGTCAAATCGTCCAACCCATGCTAGCATGGAAAGCGGACGTTAAACGACGATGATGATGATGATTCAGGTCACTGCCTGGAATTTAACTCAGAATCTTGGGGTTAGTAGCCCGCACTCTTAACTGCTATGCCATATGTCTGTGAGCATATCCGTCAAATGTAAATAATGTAAATAAAGTGTGCCCCAGTGTACCAGTAATTTGCTGTACGAACCGAGACTCATGCAAATTTTTGTTTTGAAGTACAAGCGGAAATCCACAGTTCGAGCTCACAAATCGTCCCATCTTTAAAGTAATTCAGTTAATAAAACCAGTTTACATATTTCTTTTGCATTCTCTTTTTTTTTTACAATTGTCATTTTACTTGTGTAACTACACCTTTTCTGTTTTAAAACTCATAAAAATTTATTTTTGTGTGATGTTTTGTGGGGGGCCTGGAATGGATTAATTATATTTCAGCTAATTTCAAAGGGGAAAATTGATTTGTAAAACGAACAAACCGTGAGACGAGCTCGGCCATGGAACGAATGAAACTCGTACTGCAGTGCTGCGAGGTATCACTGTATTATATTAAAGACATACATTATGTTCTCATCATTTCTGTCACTGTCTCTCTCTAAATGCTTTCCTCTTTCTTCTTCTCTCTGTGTGTGCCTGTTGTTAATTAGGTTAGTCTCCTCCACAACACCATAGGGTGAAAAGTTTAATCTATACGTTAATATCTCCACCACCCTGGCTTAATCTGTTATGGGTAACGGATTAAAATGTTTGTCAAGGTGAGAACTAAAAGCTAGACAGTTCACTCTGTCAATGTGTGTGTTTTATTATTATTACTATTATTATTATTATTATTATTATTATTATTGTTATTATTATTAATATTGTTATTTCTTAATCTAGTCACTCTTGTCATTAAATCTTCTTCTTAATAAACAGATTACATAGATATATTCTGAAAAACAAAAACAATTACCATTCACAGTTTTATCTGACACGATACCACCATTACCTTCAGTGCATTTGTACTGGGAGTGTGGAGGGGTGGGGATGGATATGTCTAATTCCATAATAAACTAGCTCTGGTAACTGGATGTGGAGGGCAAAGAGCAGAGACATTTAATTCTGTGATTTTATGAACCTCGTTGTAATAATATACATCATTTAGTTCACATCCTACTTTTCATGTACATTGAATATTTCAGTTTGAACATGAATGATCGTGTGGTTGCTTACAGATTGCCAACAGACCAATCGCTGGTCAGCATTATTTCTCATGACCCAATCGCTGGTCGACACTATTTCCTGTGGACCAATCACTGGTCAGCATAAAGTCCAATGGCAAGAGTGAGAATGGTGTCTTTGTAACTTGGACAGAATAAATGCATCTTTTTTTTTCCTTTTTCTTTCTTTTTCTTTTTTTTTTGTATCCCAAACAAGGCTGGAGGCAATTATAGTGTAAGGGACCACAAAGAAGGAAAAGAAGGGGGCCTACAATTTCCGAAGATGTCAATAGACAGAAAGCTTAAAAGACTGAATATCACAGACCAGAGGAAAACAAAAAGATGACCATGGGTTGTAGAGAGCAGCAGTTTGAAGAAAGATGCTGTTAGAATAAAAGGACTTTTGACTATGTTTAAAGGTGTTGGGAGAGGGTAGCAGACCAAAAATGTTCATCAGAGCAATGGACCTGGAAATATTTACAGATGCAATGGAGATAAATTTCGACAACAAAAGACTGAAACCAATTAGAAAGGACTGGACTCACCATTGTTAACTTGATTATGAATTTGATGAAACAAATAAAGGCACTTAAAGAAGGCACCAGCCCAAAGATGGTGGCAACATGTAATGTATGGCCAAGCAGTGGCCTTATAGAGATACAATTTACTTTCAAGTGCAAGAAATTTGTGAGCACAGTTGTAAGATTCTACCTTCTTGGAACAAATATGTTCAGTCCAATGCCATATTGTCTGCCAAGAGAAATTCTTCGTCAAAGATAAGACAAGGAGTTGGCTTCAAACTAACACTCCAATTTCCCACCAATATCTTGACACTTAAGAACCTTAAGAACCTTTTGTTAGGTTCCAGCTGCCAAATTAACGATAGCAGTTATTTTATTAAATCTCTCTAAATCTTTGATTATTTTCAAAAATATTTTAAGCCTACAAATTATTTTTCATTAACACCATGGTTACCAAAGGGTTAAGAATGGTAATCTGTATTTTACTTTGGATCTATCTATGCTTGATATCTTATCTAAAATGTCATGTTGTACATTGAACTTAACATAGGCAAGAATTTTGGGTCTATTGTTTCATAATTATAGTATCCTCACTTCCACCACTTGGAACCCAACAAAACAGCTTCAGATTTGGACACAAGTGTTTATTTCTTCATATTTATTAATCATAAAGTATTAAGATTAACTGCATTGTTTCAGATTATCCCAGATTGTCTTGGTTTTGTTAAATTGCCTCTGATAAACCTAAATTTTCTTTGATTATCTCAGGTTGTCTCAAACTCTTCTAGATTGTCTCAGATTAAAAAGTTTGTCTTGGATTATCAAAGAAGTACAAATCTCTTATCACCTTCAGAGTAGGATCCTCTGACTTCAATGGACTTATTGCAATATTCCACCCACTTTGTGAAGGCCCCGTGGAAGTCTTGGACACCTAGGATCCTTGTCACAGCCTCTGTCATATTCTCTTTCAGCTTTGGGAACAACATAACATGGAATTGGGAATTGGTGAATTGTCCTGGTGCAGAGGCTCTGGCCTTTTGCAACAAAATCTCTTCCTGAACTCTCTCAAAATCTCCACAAAGTACTCTTTGTTAATCATCAGGCCAGAGGGAACCCAGTAGATATAGGTGGTGCCCTTTCTTTAGAAAATGGGGATCGTCATGAGCTTCCTGGTGGACCTGCTTTGCTTGGACTCTTGTGCCAGTGGAAAACAGATACTTGGTTCATACAAGTTAATCCATAAGACATCTGGGGCATTTCATAAATTCCTGTAGCATTTTCCCTCAGATTAACACAAAACCTTATTGCATGGTGAGCTTCTAAATTGTCTTTAGGCCCCAATTGCGCTCCGCAAACTAGTCAGCTGTGGTAAGTAGTTTTTAGTAGGGTGTGTTCAAAGTACTGTTACAGACGTTTCCTTCAATTTAGAATCACAGAAGTTGGCAGGTCAGCTTATTAGATGTATGGTAACAATATACTAAAATTACGATAATCTAGTTATAACTGCTTCTCTCCTAAAAAAAAAAGTTCTTGAAACTCCTGGAATGAACCATGTACACATGTGTTCACACCCATGTGTATTTCCCACACATATCTAAGTATCTCTTTCTCTGTCTATCTCTCTCTATTTCCCTCTATCTATATATATTCTGTCTGTCTGTTTGTCTCTATATATCAGTATATTAGGGTGGGGAGCTGGCAGAAACGTTAGCACGGCGGGCGAAATGCTTAGCGGTATTTCATCTGCCGTTACGTTCTGAGTTCAAATTCCGCCAAGCTCAACTTTGCCTTTCATCCTTTCGGGGGCAATTAAATAAGTACCAGTTACACACTGAGGTTGATGTAATCGACTTAATCCCTTTGTCTGTCTTTGTTTGTCCCCTCTATGTTTAGCCCCTTGTGGGCAATAAAGAAATATATATATCAGTGTGTCTTTCTCTTTCTATACCTCTCTTTATATACTCTCTCTCCCCCCTCTCTCTATCCATACACACACACATTTCTCTCTCTCAATCTATCTCTGTCTTGTTCTCTTTTTCTGTGCACACACACACACACACAAGTACACCTAATAAAATGTGTTCGTTAAAATGACAGTAATTATCTCAATATTTACTCCCCTCTTCTACCTCCAACAGCTACCAATACCCCAATGCCGAAATAACAGAAAAATTAATATTCTAAAAGCAATCAGTCTCTTATTTCTTTAATTGAATCACTCTCTGCAATAAATAATTAAGTTTGTCTTCTCTTTTCAGTCATTAGTCAATCATTCCTGCCAATTAGTTTCATTTTTCTTTTGTCTTGGAAGCAATTTTGTTGTTTAGTTTCAGATCAACAGTGATCGTACGTACCTATAATCGAAGACATTCCAGCTGTGACCATCCTGTTTATTTTTTTTGTTTTTGTTTTATCTCTTATTACATTGTCATAAATAAACTAAAAATATAGCAGAAGACACTTGCCCAGTTGCTGCCTAGTGGGACTGAACCTGAGACTCCCCTGGTTGAAAAGCAAGCTTCTTAACCACACAGCCATAATTGTCTTCTTTATTTCCCTTTTTAAGATGGTAGGTTTTGTGATATGAAGGGAAGAATTGAGGAAAGTGTTGACCTACAAAGGATCTACTCAGTTTCTGCAAACAGAAAAATCAATGTAAAAATGATGATGGTAGTTGTGATTGAGGTTGAGGTGTATAATATTTAAATTTAGGTCTCTGTTGCCCATTTTGTATATATATGCTGTACTTGAGAAGGCCCAGCAAGCCAAGTGAGATTGTAGCCGTGGCCGATGCCAGTGTCATATAACTGGCCCATTTAAAAGTACCCTTCAATCATCGGGCTATATGCCGAAGTTGTGAAGACCTGTTGAACCAAGTGAAATTGTAGTCATGGCCGATGCTGGTGTCACCTGACTGGCACCCATGCCAGTGGCATGTAAAAAGCACCATTTGAGCATGACTAATGTCAGTGCTGCCTGACTGGTACCTGTGCTGGTGGCACATAAAAAACAACATTCTAGTGTGGTCATTGCCAGTGCCACCCGACTGGCTCCTGTGTCTGTGGCATGTAAAAACCACCCCCTACACTCTTGAAGTGGTTGGCTTTAGGAAGGGCATCCAGCTGTAGAAACATTGCCAGATCGGATTGGAGTCTGGTGCAGCCTCCTGGCTTGCCAGTCCTCAGTTAAACCGTCCGACCCATGCCAGCATGGAAAGTGGACGTTAAACGATGATGATTAATGTTTTTAATAACAAACCACCTGAGTCCACCCCTACCCCCAGCTTTATAATGCAAATTTCTTGTTCTAAATTAAAATTGTGTTCCATCAAAATTTGTTCGTTTGTGTTCCAAACACCAGCTTAATAACGACAGAGTTATTTTATTAAAGTCTTCGTTATCTTCAAAATTAATTAATATAAAGGCAACAGAACCACGGTGACAAAATAGTTAAAATGTTGTTATATTCCTCTTACAGAGACATGACAGTCACATGTAACCAGCTGGTGCAGGAATTCATGTCTGGAATTCTTCGGATTACCAATGATGCTAATGAAGATGATGTGGAAGAATTACAGAATTACCTCCTCAAAGGTCAAGGGGTCTATTTGCTAAAGGTCATTCACAAAATTGGAGTAAAGGTAAGCTGTTTTTAATTTGTTTCATTTGTTCCATGTAAAAAGCAAAAGTGATGATGTCACATAAAAAGCATCCAATACAGAGCGGGGCCATAGCTGAAAGGAGGGGGTGGTTGAAGTTTGAAAAAAGGGGCCAGAACGACAGGTTTCTTACTGTAGGAGAGCTACATGGTTATGCATGTTACAGAAGGGAGGGTAGGAGTGGCCAGGGTGGACCACCAGGGTTGGGAACCACTGCTCTATGCCATTAACCTCGCAAGTGGCACAAAGCCACACCCCTCAATACTATTTCTCCCACCTTCCCAATCGAGTGGTTCTTGTCTTACAAGGTACTTGGTGATCCTGCTGGTGCCACATAAAAAGCACTGGTGCTGGTGCCATGTAAAAAGTACTCTGTAGATTTGGTAAAGTAGTTGACATTAAGAAGGGCTTCCAGTTGTAAAGACCATGCTAAAACAGACTGGAACCTGGTACAGCTCCCGGCCTTGCCATCTCCCGGCCTTGCCATCTCCCGGCCTTGCCATCTCCCGGCCTTGCCATCTCCCGGCCTTGGCATCTCCCGGCCTTGCCAGCTCCCGGCCTTGCCATCTCCCGGCCTTGCCATCTCCCGGCCTTGCCATCTCCCGGCCTTGGCATCTCCCGGCCTTGCCAGCTCCCGGCCTTGCCAGCTCCCGGCCTTGGCATCTCCCGGCCTTGCCAGCTCCCGGCCTTGCCATCTCCCGGCCTTGCCATCTCCCGGCCTTGCCATCTCCCGGCCTTGCCATCTCCCGGCCTTGCCATCTCCCGGCCTTGCCAGCTCCCGGCCTTGCCAGCTCCCGGCCTTGCCATCTCCCGGCCTTGCCAGCTCCCGGCCTTGCCAGCTCCCGGCCTTGCCATCTCCCGGCCTTGCCAGCTCCCGGCCTTGCCAGCTCCCGGCCTTGCCAGCTCCCGGCCTTGCCATCTCCCGGCCTTGCCAGCTCCCGGCCTTGCCAGCTCCCGGCCTTGCCATCTCCCGGCCTTGCCAGCTCCCGGCCTTGCCAGCTCCCGGCCTTGCCAGCTCCCGGCCTTGCCAGCTCCCGGCCTTGCCAGCTCCCGGCCTTGCCATCTCCCGGCCTTGCCAGCTCCCGGCCTTGCCATCTCCCGGCCTTGCCAGCTCCCGGCCTTGCCAGCTCCCGGCCTTGCCATCTCCCGGCCTTGCCATCTCCCGGCCTTGCCAGCTCCCGGCCTTGCCAGCTCTTGTCAAACTTTTCTACTCTAACTCTGGGCAACAGGGCCAGTTGATTAGATCAACCCCAGTACGCAACTGGTACTTAATTTATCGACCCCGAAAGGATGAAAGGCAAAGTTGACTTCAGTGGATTTTGAACTCAGAATGTAAAGACAGATGAAATACCACTAAGCATTTCGCCCGGCATGCTAACGTTTCTGCCAGCTCGCCGCCTTTACTGTTTCTGTCCAACCCATGCCAGCATCGGAAACAAACGTTAAATGATGATTATGATCCTGGATATATCATCTCTAAATAGTAAAAACTGATATAAATGTTGGTCGGTCAGTTGGTTGGTTGGTTGGTTCCTCCAGTCACACTTTACATTGCATAGAGAGGCGGAGAGAAAGAGACTAAAAGAGGGATGCATTGAGAGTTAACTTAACATAAGAGGTGCAGGACGAGTGGTGCAAATCCATGGTTTGATGGCAGGCAATGAGTAAAGGAATGCAATAGACACACAGTGAGAGAGAGAGAGCTTCATTGAGATAGAGGAAAATGAAGAGAGAGAGAGTAAATGATAGTGTAGTTGAGATACAAACGAGAAATTCGTTTTATTTAATTTTGTTTTAAGATAACGAAAAAATTTTCTTTTGAAAATGATATTCATTTCATCATTTTATATAATTACCAACAAATTTGATAAAACGAAATTAAAGTTACTATATGTACGTCATATTTCTTGATATTATTCATTATGGCAAAAGTATAGTTCCAAACTTACCTGTCTGTGAAAGAGGAAGACCAAAGAAGAGCTGGGAAGTTGTGAAGGCTTGTTTTGCCAGACTGGGTCCCATGAACAATTAAGTGGTGAAAGAGTGTAGTGGAAAACTCAAACAGCCCATTTTGCTTGGGAATACAAACATACAGTGATCATGATGATGTCTTTGTTATGCACCAAGTTATGTGTGTGTGTGTGTGTGTGTGTGTATGCGTGTATGTACATATATATAAAGATGTGCATATGTACGCATGTATGTACATTATAAATATATACATACATATATATATATATATATATATATGTATATATATATATGTATATATATATATATATATGTATATATATATATATATGTATATATATATATATATATATATATATATATGTATATATATATGCATATATATATATATATATATATATATATATATATGTATATATATATGCATATATATATATATATATATATGTATGTATGTATGTATATATATATGCATATATATATATATATATGTATGTATGTATGTATATATATATGCATATATATATATATATATATATATGTATGTATGTATATATATATGCATATATATATGTATGTATGTATATATATATATATATATATATATATATATATATTTCGGTGTGAACGTATTTTTATAGGGCGCTGTATTTTACAATCCTGTAAATAATAATATTGGTATTTTTATATAAGCTTAAAGCTTATGGCGGTCACCGTGCAATGACTAAGGAAAATAGTCTAATGACGGGGCATATAAGCCCTCGACAGAAAAAAGAAGGCTTATGCCTCGCCATATGAGTTAATTCATTCCCAGTGAACGCTTTTAAAGGGAAAACTCAAACAGAAAATAAAGCTCGTAAAAACTCGTAAACCCAGGGTCTCATAAATTGGGTCCTTGTACAGTGAGGTATTACTGTATGTATATATGTGTGTGTGTGTGTGTGGTGCTCCATTTTGATTATTTTCTGTTTCTGAATGCAACAATCTCATTAAGGTGTAATATTATAATGTCGACAATTCTCTGGCATCGTTAGACACTGCTGATTGGAAAACTACTACGTTAACACCTTTCTCCCTCCGTTTCTAAGTGATGGTCATCAAATTAGTTCAATACCCATCTGATTGATATCTATCAATTAGTAGATATTTGACTTCAATCAAAGTCACTTTAGATACTTACTGTCGACACTAATCTGTTCAGCTTATGCTGTCCAAGTTATTTACATAACGAGCGCATTGTATTTTAATTGCTTTTTAATTAGGAGTACTAAGGAGATTACCATTTTCTTCTCAATGTTTGGAATTTTAAACATTCTTCATACTTACAAATTAAGTCAATTCACCGTTTGTCTGTAGACTCTGTGTGCTTAGTCACTGAGCCATGCGTGTGCAGGCAAGGCTGTGTGGGTAAGAAGTTTTGCTTCACAACCACCTGGTTCTAGGTTCAGTCTCATTGCATGGCACCTTGGGAAATCTTTTATTACAGCCTCATGCTGACCAATGCCTTGTGAGTGAATTTGGTAGACAAGATGGCAAACTGGCAGAGTTGTTTGGATGCTGGGAAAAATACTTAGTGGTATGTTGTCTGTCTTGATGTTCTAAGTTCAAATTTCATTGAGATTGACTTTGCCTTTCACCCTTTCAAAGTTGATGAAATAAGAACCGGTATAGACGCAAGTGTGGCTGTGTGGTAAGAAGCTTGCTTCCCAACCACATGGTTCCGGGTTCAGTCCCACTGCGTGACACTTTGGGCAAATGTCCTCTACTACAGCCTCGGGACGACCAAAGCCTTGTGAGTGGATTTGGTTGTGTGTGTGTGTGTCTGTGTTTGTTCCCCCACCATCACTTGGCAACTGGTGTTGGTATGTTTACATCTCTGAAACTTAGTGGTTCGGCAAAAGAGACCGATAGAATAAGTGCTAATCTTACAAAGAATAAGTTCTGGGGTCGATTTGTTTGACTAAAGGTGGTGCTCCAGCATGGCCACTGTCAGATGACTGAAACAAGTAAAAGAATAACACTGGTGTCGTTGTAATTGACTTACCCCCTTTCCCCCCAAAATTGCTGGCCTTGTGCCAAGGATCTAAGCCACTATTTGCTTTCCATTCTGGCACGGCATTAACCGATGTAGACCATGCCGAGGATTTTGCCTTGCTCTCTGACACAATATCAAACCCCACCCGATTACTTCGTAGTCTAGAATTAGTTACGTATGATACTGGATTACCTGGTAATCCAAGTAAAACCAAGATCATTGCTCACAGTCAACAAGTATCCTTCACCAACATCAGCAGAGACCCCTGTCAATGAAGTTGATGATTTCAGGTACTTTAGTTCTGAAACAGTCTCAACTGAAAAGGATGTAAAAAACTCAGACAGCCAAAGCATGGTCGGCCCCAAACAAACTGGATGTGGTCTAGAAATCAACCCTGTCAAACAACTTTATCCATGGAAGAGTAGAATCGGTCTTTTTATATGGAGTACAACCTGGATGCTTATCAAAAAACTAGAATCCAAGCAATGTGAACTTACACCTGAATATTAAGAACGGTTTTAAACATATCTTGAAGAACTCATCCCACCAGGAAATAGCAGTGTGGAGATCTCCTTTCTATTTCCAGTATCATAAGGGAAAAGCACTGGTGAGCTAAACCAGAGCTGGCGAGTG
Source organism: Octopus bimaculoides (assembly GCF_046866305.1). Classification (NCBI taxonomy): domain Eukaryota; kingdom Metazoa; phylum Mollusca; class Cephalopoda; order Octopoda; family Octopodidae; genus Octopus; species Octopus bimaculoides. The sequence continues at coordinate 195,922,990 of NC_142928.1, forward strand.
GCCTACTGTTGTGGATGTCAAAGCATGGCTGTATTTGTGCTGGTTGTCCAAACACAACATAGTGTCTCACCAGAGACACTGGACGCCTTCCCAAAGACCTCCCTCAACTAATGCAAGTCCAAGATGGATGGTGTGTGCTGGTTAAGTGTCCAAGCACAGCCAGATGGTGATGCTGCCTGACTGGCTCCCATTCCACGTAAAAAGCACCTTTCAAGTGTGGTTGTTGCCAGTGCCGCCTGATTGGCTCCCGTGCTGGTGGCCCGTAAAAAGCACCATTCAAGTCTAACCGATAACAGTACTGCCTGACTGGCCCTCGTGCCGGTGGCACATAAAAAGCACCCACTACACTCTTGGAGTGGTTGGCATTAGGAAGGGCATCCAGCTGTAGAAACATTGTCAGATCGGATTGGAACCTGGTGCAGCCTTTTGGCTCGCCAACCCTCAGTCAAACCATCCAACCCATGCCAACATGGAAAGTGGACATTAAACGATGATGATGATGATGATGACATTATATAAATATATAGACATTATATATATATATATATATATATATATATATATATATATATATATATATATATATATAAAGTCTGTCATACCGGCCATGATGAAATACCACAAGGTATAGAAAATACGTATTCGCCTTTATATATTTATATATTTAATCCTTTATATTGAACACTCAATATTTCATCTATTCAATAAGACATATTCCATATATTCAATAAGACATTCAATACTTTATTTCATTGTACCATCCATTTTTATATTATATATTGTATATTCCATATTCTATATCCCACATTAATTTTACAAGAATATAAATAAAACATAAAAAACATACAGAGTTGGAACTCTTTTAAATAAAATAATACATATATATACACACACACAATTATAAATCAGAGCAAAAGAAAAACAAATTTCTTTGCCAATATGCTGAAAAATAGACTCCCACTCATTCTTTCCTCTTCCTCTCTCTCCCTCCCCATCTCCATCACTCCCCTTCCTCTCCACCTCTCTCTCTCCCCTTCCTCTCCATCTCTCTCTCTCTTCCTCTCCACCTCTCTCCTCCTTCCTCCATCTCTCTCCCCCATCTCTCTCCCCCTTTCTCTCTCTCCCTTCCTCTCCATCTCCGTCCCTTCCTCTCCATCTCTCTCTCTCCCTTTCTCTCTCTCCCTTCCTCTCCATTTCTCTCTCTCCCTCCCTTCCTCTCCATCTCTCTCTCCCTTCCTCCCCATCTCTCCTTTCCTCTCCATTTCTCTCTCTCTCTCCCTTTCTCTCCCTATCTCTCTCCTCCTTCCTCTATCTCTCTCCCCCTTCCATGTTCCTTCCTCTACTTCCCTCTCTCCCTTCCCCATCTCCCCCCACGCTTTGATGTTACATGTCCCCCTTTCCCCTACTGTGAACCCTCCCTCCCCTCCGCCTCTACTTTCAGTAGAAGTGAAGGATACTGTTGTTACCGTAGCAACCACAACTGAGTTCCCAGTCAGTTTGTTCTAATAAATCTTCTCTGCCAGCGACTTTATGGTTCACTTGAATATTTAAGATTCTGTTCAGAGACAGCAGTGAAAGCTGCTGGTTCTTTATTGCATGTCTTGCAGAATGATGATGGCTTACCATTCCTTTCTGCGTGGAATGTTTCCTAATGAACTCGCTATCGTCCAGCTAATTATACAGCACATTAACCGCCAAAGGAGACTGGGGAATTTACTTGTTTAACCCCAGGTCAACCTTGATCAAAAGCAGACCGCTAACCAGAAACAGGTCTTTGATCAAAAGACTATCCTGTCTTTCCTTTTGTGCAGGGAAAACCTCTTGACTGCATAATCCAATTTGGCCTTTGTTTTCAAAGGTAATAGAGTGTGATCTGAAGGGGATATGGTTGCTATTTCCAATGACTTTAAGTGGCCATATATTGATTTCCTCATTGTTTTGTGTTTAGAGCTGTGCTTAGGTGTGGTAACATAGGAGAGAGAGATACTGTATGCACTTCTTATGTTACTGTTGTTGTTATTTAATTTCTGGTTAGTCCTGATCAGGCAGAGCCATGGCCAATGGCAGGCCATCTATAATGATGATGATGATGATGATGGTGATCGTCATCGTCATTTAATGTCTGACTATCCTGCTAGAATGGGTTGGACAGTTTGGTGGGATCCAATGAATTAGAGGACTGTGTCGAGCCCTAATGTGTTTTGGCATGGCTTCAACGATTGGATGCCCTTCCCAACATTAACCCTCTTTTATAAATATCTAACTGACCCATATCTTCTTGCACCTCCCCCTCCTCATCATCACCATTTAACGTCTGTTTTCCATGCTGGCATTGGTTGGACAGTTTGACAGGAGCTGGCCAGCCAGAGACATGCACCAGTCTGCAACTCTGTTTTGGCTTGCTTTCCATACCTGGATGCCCTTCCTACTTTACAAAATGTATTGAGTGCTTTTTACATGGCACAGGTACTGGATACCTGACACTGGCACAGATACTTTTTACATGACACTAGTTGGCACAGGTGCATTTTACTATGTATTGTCTAAGATCATGTTTCTCAACCATTCTTTGCCTATTGAGCCATTTTGTTCCTGTTATACTCAAGTGGACCCCCTAGTCATTCGATGTTTAAAGAATCCTATTATATTTTTACAATCAAATGTTATTAGGAATTATATGAAAATAATTTTTTAAATATTTTGTGTGTATTTTAGAAGTGTAACGAATTTATTGCAGATGAATTTTAACAACAAAATCTGTATGGACTCTTGGTCTAAGATGACTCTTGGTCTAAGATGACTCTGTCCTTGAAAATTACTATTTGTAAATCTCACAAGGAGAGATATTCAGCAACAGTATTTTGTAGTAAAGATTGTTTGCCAACATAACATGGCAGTCCTGGTTTAGGACGAATGTTGCTGTAATTTAGCCCCAGTACTGTTGCTGAATATCTCTCATTGTGAGATTTACAAATAGTAATTTTCTAAACTAATAACACTTATTTATTTTATTGATTACCTATTAGCTTGTTGTCTTGTTGCATTCAGAGATTAACTTACCAGGTTCAGTTTTTGCCATTAAATCTATGATCTATTGATTGATTGATCTCTGTATAAATGGATGCAGGCGTTGCTATGCTGTTAAGATGTTGGCTGTGTAACTACGTGAGTTTGAGTTCAAATTCACTGTATGGCACCTTAGATAACGGTCATCTACCCCAACCTTAGGCTGAACAGAGTCGTGTGATTGAACTTTGGGACATGGAAACATTGGAGGGACCATTCCATGCTCACAGGGTTCTTATGCCTGAGAATATCTTGTATCTTTTTATCAGGCCACCATTTGATCATGCATTGAATATTGCTGTCGTCTTTGAGCTGTTATGTCCTCAGTTTGCCTTAGCTTGCTTGATTGAATTCAGAATCAAGCTGTTAACATGGTGGAGCGTCTTCTTTCTTCCTGAATGGAGTCTTTGGCTCATCATTGAAATGTATCTTTGTTATATCTTTACTATAAGTATTTCCATGGTCATTGCTCTGACGTCGTTACTGGTCGAGGACCCTCTGTCAAAACCTTTAAACATGTCCCCTGTTTCTCTGGCCAGGCACATAGTTTCTCTGTTGAGCTTTTTGTTAGTCATAAGTCCTTTTATTCTAATAACTTCATTCCTCAAACTGTTGCTCTCTGGAACGCAGTACCATCATCTTGGTCTATGATATTCAGTTCTTTAAGCTTTCAATTAATTGATATCCTTTGAATTTGTAACTCCCCCCTCCATTCTTTACCTTCTTTTTTATCCCTTATTCTGCAGGGACCTCAAGTCTTGTTTGGGACAAAATCATATTCTGTGTTTTTTTTTTACTTGTTTCACTCATTTGACTGACCATACTGGAGCTCTGCCTTTAGTCGAACAAATTGACCTCAAGACTTATTCTTTGTAAGCCTAGTATTTATTCTATTGATCTCTTTTGCCAAACTGCTAAGTTACATGAACGTAAACACACCAGCATCAGTTGTCAAATGATTGGTGGAGGGACAAACACAAACACACAAACATATATATATATATATATATATATATATATATATATATATATATATACATATATACATATATTCATATATACATATATACATATATTCATATATACATATATACATATATTCATATATACATATATACATATATTCATATATACATATATACATATATTCATATATACATATATACATATATTCATATATACATATATTCATATATTCATATATACATATATTCATATATTCATATATTCATATATATATATTCATATATACACAATAAATAAATAACAAATATATATTCATATATACACAATGGGCTTCTTTCAGTTTCCATCTACCAAATCCACTCACAAGGCTTTGGTCAGCCTGAGGCTATAGCAGAAGACACTTGCACATGGTGTCATTTGGTTTGTAAGCAAGTTTCTTACCACACAGTTACGCAAGCGCCTATCCCATAAAAAATATTTCCTGGATGGATGGTAGACCTTAATCAGATGCTTGGTTTAATATCACCACTTGACCTTTAGGTACCTTTAGCAGAGGCCATGCTGCAGCAAGCATTTTAAGCCAAGTCTTTGGTTTAAGGTTAACTTTTCTTTCTCCTCACCAGACACAGAAAGTCTGTAAAATCATGCTGCCCTTCTTCCTCTTAACCCTTTTGTTACTGTATTAATTTTGAGATGTTCTGTGTTTCTTTCAATTAATTTTAAATATAACAAAGAATTTAAAAAATAACTTAGTTATCATTCAGCTAGTGTTAGGAACATAAATTGTGACTAAGGTTTGGTGGAAGATTTTAATTCAAATCTTATGAAAACAAGACATTTGTACTTCAGAGTCACTTTCAGCCAGGTTGGTATCGAAAGGGTTAAATTAATCATTTGCCAACCCTTCTATTACAATATTTCTGTTGAGATGCTCTGTATTTCTTTCAATTAATTTTAAATATAACAAAGAATTTAGTAAAATAACTTAGTTATCATTAAGCTAGTGTTAGGAACATAAATTGTGACTAACATTTGGTGGAAGATTTTAATTCAAAACTTATGAAAACAAGACATTTGTACTCAGAGCCAGAGGTGGTTTTAGCTGGGTCAGTATGAAAAGGGTTAAATTAATCATTTGTTAACCCTTTTGTTACCATATTTCTGTTGAGATGCTCTGCGTTTCTTTCAATTAATTTTAAACATAACAAAGAATTTAGTAAAATAACTAAATTATCATTAAGTTAGTGTAAGGAACATAAATTGTGATTAAGGTTTGGTGGAAGATTTTAATTCAAAACTTGTGAAAACAAGACATTTGTACTAAAGAACCAGAGGTGGTTTCAGCCGGGTTGGTATCACCTAAAACTTCTCAAGCAATGGAAACAAACCCATCACTATTTCTGTCCTGTAAGTCATCACAACAGAAAGATTGTTAATGTTCAGTTATTCTCAGCCACATATTTGCAGGAACATCAACTGCAAGAAGAAAATAATTACAACAAAATCCTTTTCTCTGACGGAATATATTGAAGTGAAAAAAAAAAAAGAAGACAATTTTCAATAATAAGTCAGTAAATTCTTCCAAGAATAAACATGCCAGGAACTTCTTGAAAATTCAGCAATAATCTTATAATATCCTTTCGACACATTGTTTTTATATTAATATCTGCAATAAGATCTCTGGAATCAGTCTTACATATATAATTTAGTTTTCTAAAATCATTGATCAGTAACAAAACCATTCTCTATGGATCTTCAGATGCTAATCTTGGTACCTTGTTTTTATTATTATTCATTTTATTACTTTTTCCAAAATTCCAAATTGAATAAAGTTTGCTGCTGTCAATATTATCTATGGATTTTGTCTTTCTTTATTCTGAGAATATGGTAAATATTAAAATTCAATTCCTGTCACTCAGTAAACAATGGAGGAGATTCCAGTCTCAGACAACATGTTACTGCAAGAAAAACAAGCATAATTCCAGTGCTGTTTCACTTTTGAAATGTTGGATGCAATAATGGTAATTCTTTCAAGGGAGAAAAATGTTGTAGCTGTGTGGTTAAGGCGATAGACTAGAAATTTATTGGGGTCTCTCTTCAGAGGTTCAAATCCTATCAGTGATGTTAGTTTTGTGAGGTTTTTTTTGTCGGCACAGGTATGGCTGTGTAGTTGCAACCATGTGGTTTTGAGTTCAGTTCCACTGTATGGTACCTTGAACAAGTGTTTTCTACCATAGCCCTTGTGAATGAATTTAGTTGACGAAAACTATGTGGAAGCCCTTGATATATATATCTGTGTGTGTGTGTGTATGTCTTCATTCCACCACCACTTGATAACCATTATTGGTTTGTTTACATCCCCATAAGGTAGCAATTCATAAAAAAAGATCGATAAAAAAAAGTGCCAGGCTTACAAAATAAGTTCTGGGGTCGAGTCATTTGACTAAAAGTTCATCAAGACAGTGCCCCAGTATGACCACAGTCCAATGACTGAAACAAGTAATAAAGAAAAAGAGATAAAACAATGATAATGAATGATAGAACAGAACGCTATCCCATGAGTCCATTATCTTAGCCTCAAAAGAGTGTCACATGACTGCTTTTCCTGTTTCTCCTGAATTTATTTCCTATCAACTAAATAATTAATTCAGCTTGTTATCAGTTGTTAATGAGATAATTAAATATTTTTGTTATTTATTTTTTGCTGTATTCTTTAATGTTTAGATTATGTTTTTCAATTTCTTCTTTTTTCAATAATCTCGTCATTCTTTAATCTCCAGTTTTTGGCTTCTTTTGATTGTTATTTACGGAGATTTGTTCTTCATCACTTTCATTATCCATGTCATCATCGTCATCATCATCATGATCATGATCATCACTGCTGTCACCATTATAATCTCTCTTATTTCTATTATCACTATCCTCCTCATTAAGGTGATTTGACTCCCATTAACATGTCAATGATAATGATTTGCTGTATTTTCTTTGGTTCTCTACACCCTGAGTTCAAATCTCACCAAGGTCAACTTTGCCTTCCATCTTTTCGGGGTCAATCAAAGTACTGAGGTCACTTCTTTCTCTCTCACTCCCCACTTCTCTCTCTGGATTGTACCTGTAATTCAAAGCACTGATCTTATTGTTTCATGCTGATTCAGCTTGTCTGTGGGATACTCGGCCACTTATATATCAATTTCCCTATTAGGGATTCACTTGGTTGATCATTGAGACTAACAAAGATTGTTAATTATCGTCACTGTCATAATCCTTTCTACTAGAGGCACAAAGCCTGAAATTTTGAGGGGAGGGGCAAGTTGGTTACATCAACTCCAGTGTTCGACTTGTACTTATTTCATTGACCCCGAAATGAGGAAAGGCAAAGTTGACCTCGGCAGAATTTGAACTCAGAATGTAAAGACAGACGAAATACTGATAACCATTTTGCCCAGCATGCTAACAGTTCTGCCAGCGTGTCACCTTAATCATCAACCTTAATCAGCAACCTTTTGCAGAACCCTAGGGTTCCAGGGAACCCTAATTGAGAAACACTGGGTTAGAGTGTTGGACTCATGATCGCAAGGTTGTGGTTTTGATTCCTGGACCGGGCTGTGTTGTGTTCTTGAGCAAAACACTTCATTTCACGTTGCTCCAGTCCACTCAGCTGGCAAAAATAATCCTGTGACAAACCAGCATCCCGTCCAGGTGAGGGGGTGGTGTATATGCCATGGAAACCAGGAAACCGGCTCTTATGGGCCTGGCATAACTTGAGAAGGAAACATCTTTTTTTTTTCTATTTATCAGGTCCAAACATTCTAGCTTGTTTCATGTTCAAACTGGCTGCATTCAGCCTCTCACATCTAGCCTATATTTCATTCTAGAAATAAACAATCACATCATTGGCATTAGGAAGGGCATCCAGCTGTAGAAACATTGACAGATCAGATTGGAGCCTGGTGCAGCCTTTTGGCTGTCCAGACCTCAGTCAAACCGTCTAACCCATGCCAGCATGGAAAACGGATGTTAAACGATGATGATGATCATTATAATTTCAAAGCTACAGGATATCATCATCATCATCATTGTCGTTTAACATCTGCTTTCCATGCTGGCATGGGTTGAATGGTTTGACTGAGGACTGGTGAGCCAGAAGGCTGCACCAAGCTCAATCTGATCTGGCAAAGATTCCTAATGCCAACCACTCCGAGAGTGTAATGGGTGCTTTTACGTGCCACCGGCACAAGGGCCAGTCAGGCAGTACTGGCAATGACCACGCTCAAAAGGTGTTTATTACATGCTACCTGCACTGGAGCCAGTCTGGCAGCACTGGCAATGACCACACTCGAATGTTGTTTTTCATGTGCCACCAGCACATGTGCTAGTAAGACGACACTGGTAACGACCACGTTCAAATGGTGCTTTTTACATCATGCCACCAGCACGGGAGCCAATCCGTGGACCTGGCAACAATCACGCTCAGATGTGCTTTTAATGTTCTATTAGCGTGAGCACCTATCAGGTGGTACTGTCATCGGCCATGTCAGCGATTTTGATTTGATTACGTATGATTAATTAAAAACAATGTGAATAAATAAGCAATATATTTGATAGTAATCTGAATGCTAAAGGGTTAACAGGAGAAATCCTTGCTGCTTACAAAACTAACCCCTTTTCAGAACTTCTCCCATCCCTCCCTTATTAGAGCTACTGTATTATCACCTGTACACCTCCAACATTAATTAGGTCACCTAGGTAACAGAAACTAGCAACTACTTTCTCATTGAACCAACAACTCAGCTGTTTGTGTACTTTCGTTACCAGTTATCCTTCCTGCTGACTTCTTTAGTACACCTGTACCAAGTAATGTCCTGGTTCTCTATCTCTTCACCTGAAATCTCATTGCATCGTTGAGTTCACACCTTCACATCCAGATGGCACTGCTGTTTATTTTATTGATCTCAGATGGATGTAAAACAAAATTGACCATGACAGGATTTGAACTCTGAATGTTCTCAATTAGCATTTTTGGCTTTAACAATATTGTAAAAACCTTGCCAAAACTGACCTTGCCTGTGCTTGTGCCACATAAAAAGCACTAAGTCCACTCTGCTGAATGGTTGGTGCTAGGAAGAGCATCCAGCTGTAAAAATCCTGCCAAAACAGTCACAGAAGTCTGGTGCAGGCTTCTGCCTGGCCGGCTCCTGTCAACCCATCCCACCCATGCCAGTGTGGAAGGCGGATGTTAGTTGATCAAGATGATGGTGATGATAACACTGGGATTGATGCAGTCAACATACCCCCCCCCCCCCGCCCCAGACTTGCTGGCCTGGTACCAAAATTTGTAACCATTACCGTCATCATCATCGTCATCATGATGTTTATGAGTGTATAAATTAATTCATTTTCCTACATTCCTGGCAACAATCTTTATTAATTTCCCCGCAGGTTTTTTCTTAGATACACTTAGGCTTCATGGTGTAGAATATTATTGTTTTTTTTTTTTACATTTTTACACTGTTTAAATCTAAAGAAGACATATAAAAAAAAGAAAAAACAATGAAAATATAAAGAACATCCCCAGCATTTTAAGTGGCAACATTGTCGCTTTAAAGACTATTGCATGTATATTCGATTAAAGAGACCGCAAAATATTGTATTGATCAAAATATAAGACTGGCTTAGAAATAAGAGTTTGGCTGAGTTTGGCTGCTGAATTGTCTTTTATTAGCATTTCTCGCTTACATTACCAAAAGATGAGCATCAAAAACTTCCTCTCAAGAACTGCCAGATGAATTGCTATCAAAAAGAAAGAAACAAAAAAAAACACACAAGTTTATATATTTCACACACATACACACTCTCTGTCTGTCTGTCTGTCTGACTGTCTTTCTCTCACTCTTTCTTTTTCACTCTTTCTTTCTCTCTCACTCTTCCTTCCTTTCTTTCTTTTTCTTTCTTTCTTTCTTTCTCTCTCTTTCTTTCTTTCTCTCTCACTCTTTCTTTCTCTTTCTTTCTTTCTTTCTTTCTTTCTTTCTCTCTCTTTCTTTCTCTCTCACTCTTTCTTTCTTTCTCTTACTCTTTCTTTCTTTCTTTCACTCTTTCTTTCTTTCTTTCTTTCTCTCTCTCTTTCTCTCTCCCTTTTTTCCTTTCTTTCTTTCTCTCCCACTCTTCTTTCCTTCCTTCCTTCCTTCCTTCCTTTGCCATACGATACGATCTGTGTCTTTATATTTTCAAACAAAGGAATCTAGCACTCCCACTCGAAAATATTGTTCAAAAATATAAGGACACAGATCGTGTCGTATAGCCAGCTGGAGACAATGTCTCCTGGGGCTAAATTACAGCAACATTCGTCCTAAACTAGGACTGCCATGTTATGTTGGCAAGCAATCTTTAATATTTTGAATTAATCCTGCAGGATCTTGTAGAGTGTCAAGGTTTCAATGATGCAGTTCTTTATTATTAGAATGACTGTGTAGGTTAGGTGTGAGAGACCAGTTCTAGCCAGTTTGAAAATAAAACAGAATATTTGGGCCAAATATGACTGGATTAAATGCTAAAGGTTTAAAACAGGATGTTTTTACCAGAACCAGAGTTGGTCTTAAAAGAGTTAATCTATTTTCATTTGACTAAATAGAATAAATTTGTGCAACATGAGGCGAGACAAGGGCAATATGACCTCAGAGGCACAATTGAAATGTTAAAGTTTATTGCTTTTTATCTAAGTTTCTCGTTTTATTCTTTTTCTAAATATACAAACAAAACTGAGAACTTTAACGAACAGAAACACTTAAACTGCATTTACGGGGGAACATTCAGTCGTCTGTTTTGTTGGTGGTTGTCAGTGATTATTCTGTTCATGGAGATTTTGGGTGTTTATGTACAGTGCATCATCATTTTAATGTCTACATGTAAAAAGTGCTGGTGCTACATTAAAAGCACTGGTGCTCATGCCATATTAAAAGCACTGGTGCTTGTGCCACATTAAAAGCACCAGTGCTCGTGCCATGTAAAAAACACTGGTGCTCGTGCCACATTAAAAGCACTGGTGCTGGTGTCACATTAAAAGCACTGGTGTTTGTGCCACATTAAAAGCACTGGTGCTAGTGCCACATTAAAAGCACTGGTGCAGGTGCCACATTAAAAGCACTGGTGCACATGCCACATTAAAAGCACTGGTGCTCATGCCACATTAAAAGCACTGGTGCTGGTGCCACATTAAAAGCACTGGTGCTGGTGCCATGTAAAAAGTACCCAGTTCACTCTGTAAAGGAGTTGGCATTAGGAAGGGCATCCCTCTGTAGAAACCAAGCCAAAACAGACAATGGAACCTGGTGTGGTCCCTGGCCTTGCCAGCTCCTGTCAAACCAGCCAACATGGAAAACAGACGTTGAATGATGATGACAATGATGATGATGATTCCATGCTTGTATGGCAGATGGAATTTGTTGAGGCAGATTTTCCGTGGCTGGATGTCCTTCCTTAACCAAACCTCACCTGTTTCCAAACAAAGTGGTAATACCCCCCTCCCCCCGCCTCATGGCTAGACATGTTTTCACAGAAGACTGGAAATCAATGACACGTGTCTTGGAGGAGAATTTTCTCCTAGGACTATTTCTGCAGTGGAAGGTCTTGTCACATTTGAATGCACTTAATCATGACCACCACCGCAAAAAACACACTATTACCCCACATCTATACTGAAATTATTATCAATCTTGTAAATATTACATAAATCTGATTCTTTATTGAAAAAGAGTGAGTGGTCATTCAATTAAGTTGGCTGTTTTTATGTATAACATACACACACACACGTGTATGTGTGATGCACTTTTGAGAGAGAAATATAACATCACATGATGGCCTTTTGCAATAAAGAACTGTTGCAGACACTTCCCTCAGTATTTATTGAGAAACTTAAGCTGCAAGCTGGCAGAGTCATCAGCAGACCAGACAGAATGCTTAATGGTATTTTACCCGTCTTTGTGGTCTGAGCTCAGATTCCACCAAAGTCAACATTACCTTCTGTCATTTTAGGGTTGAAAAAATAGCACCGATCAAACACTTGGGGTCGATGTAATCGGCTTTACCCAGACCCCAAAATAACTGACCTTGTGCCAAAATTTGAGGCCAGTATTTATTGAGAAACTAACAGCTATTATTCCCCCAAAATTTCGGGCCTTGTGCCTAAAGTAAAAAAGAATATATGTGTATATTTATTAACTGTATGATTCATTAGAATCTAGGCACAACAACACAAAAGATGCCAGAAATGCCTGGGCACAATAACATAGGGTTCATGATGAGGTAAAACAACCATGACGATATCATGTAGATATGTAAGGACCAGATCCAATTTAAACAGTAGATCCAACACTGGTTCTAGGTGTAGAGACAAGTTTATCTTATTGGTATTTGAGTGCAAATATGACATATGTCACTTTTAATAAGTTCCACATATTCCGTGCTGTCAATGTTTTTGTTGTTTACCTATTTCTAGTAGGCTAAAAAACCACATAGAGGTTCTCTCGTTGGTTTGTGGTATTGCCAATTCTTTGTTATTATGGAATTTGGTTTTTCCTTTTCATTTCTGTTTTTTCTTTGATGATGTTTTTCAAATATTTCTTCATGATTTCTTCTAAAAGGTTTCAGCTGAATGTTACATTTTCACAGACTTTCTAGAAAAACCTTGAAATATGTTTATCATGAAATTCCAGATACCCAATAAAATAGTGTTTGTTCTTATTGTCATTGCAAAAACTTTATTTTTAGTTCTGTCTGAAGAGCAAATTCTTGTAAAATATCACATGTAGCAATTTTTTTTTTTTTCCTTCTCAAAATTGGTGTTGTATAGAAAAGAAAGTTTTTCTTTTTCATTCTTCTCTGAAAAAAAAAAAAAACTTTTCCATATTCCAAGATAATATTTCAGGTGAAAATGTTTACCAAACTTTGGTAATGGTAAAACACTCTATAAACATGAATGTATATGTACTATGCTTGTCTATAATAGTGATTTCGGTATTTGGCACAAGGCCAGCAAGTTCAGGTGAGCGGGTAAGTCAATTATATTGACCCCCAGGGCTCAGCTGATACTTATTGTATTGACCCTGAAAGGAAGAAAGGCAAAGTTGATCTTGACAGGATTTGAACTCAAAATATCAAGACAAACAAATTGCTGCACTTTGTCTGGCGTGCTAACGTTTCTGCCACCTCTCTGCCTTATGCTTGTCTTTGGTATTAGTTTCAAATTTTGGCACAAGGCCAGCAATTTAACCCTTTCATTACCATATTTCTGTTGAGATGCTCTGTGTTTCTTTCAATTACTTTAAACGTAACAAAGAATTTAGTAAAATAACTTAGTTATCATTAAGTTAGTGTTAGGAACATAAATTGTGACTAAGGTTTGGTGGAAGATTTTAATTAAGAACTTTTGAAAACAAGACATTTGTACTACAGAGCCAGAGGTGGTTTCAGCCAGGTCAGTATCAAAAGGGTTAAGTGGAGCAGCTAAGTTGATTGCATCAATTCCCAGTACACAGCTGGTATTTATTTTATCAAACCCGAAAGAATGAAAAGTAAAATTGATCTTGGTGGAATTTGAACTCAGAATGTAAAAATGGATGGAATGACACTAAGCATTTGGCCTGGCATGCCAATGATTCTGGGGCTCGCTGTCTCATGCTTGTCTATAATATTGCAAGTATTTCTAATCTGATGTATTCTAGTGGGCAGCATTTGATGTGTCCATTTTATGACAGCTAAATAATACACCTGGATTACAACATCTAATTGGCGACTACATTTGTTCGTTTGTACATATTTCTATGGAAACGACTATAATTTATTTCCTTTCCAATGTTCTGTATAAATTGCTTTTATGTCAGTCATGCCTCAGGGGGAAGAAAAAAGGTCTGAATCTGACCAATGAAACCAACTTTCAGTGTCCTTAGAATATGTATTGTTGGATTTATTTATTTTGTTATATTTATTTTGTTATCAGAGGTATTTTTTTGTTTTCTTCTTTCATTCTTTTACTTGTTTTAGTCATTTTACTGGGGCCATGCTGGGGCATTGCCTTGAAGAGTTTAGTCAAACAAATTAACCCCAGCTTTTATTTTGAAATCTGATGCTTGCTCTCTTTTCACCAAACAACTAAGTTATGGGGATGTAAACAAACTAACACTGACTGTCAAGCAAGGGTGAGGAACACACACACACACACACACACACACACACACACACACACACATACATGATAGCTTCCAAATTTGCCCACAAGACCATGATTGGCTCAGGGATATAGTATACACTTGCCCAAGGTGCTGCACAGTAGGATTGAACCTGGAACCACTTGTTTACAATGCAAGCTTCTTAACCATACAGCCATGCCTGCACCTATCATAATAACATTTGTTAATTTTCTTTTGTTGTTTTTTTTTCCTCTTTTTTTCCAGGATCTGTCAAATGGCCGGAACTTTACAAATTTATTACTCTCTTTAGTATCATGGTGTCTGAAATTCAATTCTTCAAACGAATCATTACTTACAGAAACTGGTAAGCATAACACTCTTTCGGTTACTTTTCTTATTAAAACTACATCATGGAATTTCATCATTTTTATGTGGTAAGGTAGCCATAAAAATTGCGTGGATTAACACTTTGTCCAGTGTATCATGAGTGATATAGAAGACAAGATATATTCCCCTGCTGTCCATGCATTGTATATGTTACACATTACTAACGCTTTCCAATCACCAGAATAACTTGGGACTTACGAAAGAAAAGCTTTATATTACAGAGAACGTATGAAACAGGATCTAACTAAATGTATGAAAACAAGCATGGACATTTAGGACAGACATGAAAATACTCTGGACAGGCAAAGGGCTAATTTGAAGGTCAATTTTGGGTAAAGTTTATAAATGCCAAACGCAACACTTGGATTATCATTTCATTGTCATAATGATGAGAAAATGCATGATTTGGATGGAGTTTATTGAAGCATATTTTCTATGGTTGGATGCCTTTCCTGTCACCAACCTTTATCTGTTTCCAAACAAAGTAATGTTTCCTCGGGTTGTGTTTTTGCAGAATATCAGTTTCAAATTTTGGCACAAGGTCAGCAATTTCAGGGGAGTTGTGTAAGTCAATTATATTGACCTCAGTGTTCAGCTGGTACTTATTTTATCGACCCCCCCCTCACCCCACCCCCTGCCGAAAGGATGAATGGTAAAGTTGATCTTGGTGGAATCTGAACTCAAAACTTAAGGGCGGAAAAAAATGCCCCTGAGCGTTTTGCCTGGTGGGCTAACAGTTCTTGCTAGCTTGCCTCCTTCTTTTTGAAGAATATTGGAAATGAATGACTCTCATTTACAACACTGAAGCAATGTTCGGACAAGGGAAAACAAACATATTCACACACTCACACACAACACTCCACTCCGAGTGTGACTCCAGTCCATCACAGAGTTACTCCTTTACAGCTGAGTGGACTACAGCAATGTGAAACAAATGAGGTGGTGGTGGTGGTGGTGTTGAAACATGATCTTCGAATGTTGGGCTTCACAGAAGCAATGATGAAAGACCGAGACCTCTGAAGACATGCTGTAATTGAGAAGATCTGGCAAATAAGGAAAGGTAAAGTTGATCTTGGTGGAATTTGAACTCAGAATATAAAAATGGATGGAATGGCACTAAGCATTTGGCCTGGCATGCCAATGATTCTGGGGCTCGCTGTCTCATGCTTGTCTAGTGGGCAGCATTTGATGTGTCCATTTTATGACAGCTAAATAATACACCTGGATTACAACATCTAATTGGCGACTAGATTTGTTCGTTTGTACATATTTCTATGGAAACGACTATAATTTATTTCCTTTCCAATGTTCTGTATAAATTGCTTTTATGTCAGTCATGCCTCAGGGGGAAGAAAAAGATCTGAAGCTGACCAATGAAACCAACTTTCAGTGTCCTTAGAATATGCCTTGTTGTATTTATTTATTTTGTTATATTTACTACAGCAAGTGTGTGAAATGAATGAGGCGGTGGTGGTGGTGAAGCATGACTTTTGAACGTTGGGCCTCACAGAGGCAATGACGAAAGAATGAGGCCTCTGGAGATATGCTGTAATTGAGAAGACCCGGCAAGTAAAGTGAGATCACAGCCATAGCTTATACCAGTGTCGCATAACCAGCCCACTTAAAAAAAGTACCTTTGGATTGTCAGGCGACATGCTGTACTTGAGGAGACCTATTGAGTCAAGTAAAATCAAATCAAATCAAATCACAATCAAATGGAAACTGTAGTTGTGGCCAATGCCAGTGCCACCTGACTGGCTCCCATGCTGGTGGCATGCAATAAGCACAATGCATGCGTGGGTCATTGCCAGTGCTGCCTGACTGGTTGCCCATGTCGGGAGCATGTAAAAAGTACCATCCGAATGTGGCTGATGCCAGTGCTGCCTGACTGACTCCTGTGATGGTAGCACATAAAAAGCACCCACTACACTCTCGGAGTGGTTGGCGTTAGGAAGAGCATCCAGCTGTAGAAATATTGCCAGATCAGATTGGAGCCTGGTGCAGTCTTCTGGCTTGCCAGTCCCCAGTCAAACCGTCCAACCTATGCCAGCGTGGAAATCAGATATTAAACGATGACGATGATGATGAACTGGTCCTGGAATTAAAACTACACTCTTGTGATCGTGAGTGCAATACCCTTATCATTAGGCTACACATATACCTCTTGTGTCCAACCCATCCCAGACTCCAACCCTTCCAAAAGGCTACCCACTGATTTGTATGGCGTCCCTATCATCAACACACATCATTCCATGGGTGTGTTGTCTCCTCCTCTTTCTATTCCTACACAGTACCACCTGATCCACCAAGCTTGGCTGGTCTTATGTCATCTCCACTCAGATAATATCCTCAACTCTCCCATATTACATTCACCCTTCAGGCCCCTGATCTTCTTTGAATGTCAACCCCTGGAACTCCATCAGTTCCCCTATAGCAACTGACTTGCAAATGTTCAGAATGAATTCCAGCCATATCAGTCTCAACAGGTCTTGGAAGGCCTTCAAAAGCACGAAACACAGCCAGTTCCTCCTGATCAAACATTGAAAATCAAAGCAAAATATTTCATGCTAGTTTCTCAAAATGTGACACTTTGAAGAAATATTTTTCTTCTTTCACCAATATTTCAAACATCACAGAGATGCACATACACAAACCAGTGTGTCGGAGACTGTTTTATTATTCTCAGTTTGAAGTCTTCTTTGGAAACTCATAAATATAGTTTTAATGAGAACTATCAAAAATACATCAAATTTACCAGATATCTTTGAAAACTTCAGTCATGTTATTGGTGTTCAAAGAAATCATCATCAACATCATCATCATCGTTATTATCTGTCATATAGACTTCATTATATAGATGTGTGTGTGTGTGTATGTATGTGTGTATAAGCAAGTGGGGGAGTGGCAATAGGGTGGGCATTTAGTTGTACAAAACTCTGCTCCAGCATGATCTCATCTGAATTATGCAAACATGGGAAAGTAGACATTAAAATGCTGATGATTTTATATATATGATGATGATGATGATGATGATGATGATGATGATGATGATCATCATCATCATCATCATCATCATCATCATCATCATCATCATTTAATGTCTGCTTTCCATGCTGGCATGGGTTGGATGGTTTGACTGAGGACTGGCAAGCCAGGTGGCCACCACACTAGGCTCCAATCTGATCTGGCAAGGTTTCTACAGCTTGATGCCCTTCCTAGCACCAATCACTCCAAGAGTGTAGTGGGTGCTTTTTACGTGCCACCAGCAGTGGGGGCCAGTCAAGCGGCACTGGCAACAACCATGCTTGAATGGTGCTTTTTACATACCACCAACACGGGGCCCAGTCAGGCAGTACTGACATCGACCACACTCAACATCGCTTGACAACCGATGCTGGTGTGTTTACGTCCCCATAACTTAGTGGTTCAGCAAAAATAGACCGATAGAATAAGTACTAGGCTTACAAAGAATAAGTCCTGGGGTCGATTTGCTCGACTAAAGGTGGTGCTCCAACATGGCCGCAGTTAAATGACTGAAACAAGTAAAAGAATATATATATATATATATATATATATATATATATATGCATACACCCACATGCACACACACATTGTTTGCACATGTTGTTAGTGTTGGTTAATAAATCTATAGCTATGATCTGTAGTACTTTACATCAATATGTGTGTGTGTGTGTGTGTGTTTGTCATCCTCGAAGTAATGGGTTACTTTCTAACAAAGAAACAAACCTCCTTTGCTGACAATTTAATAACAACAATGACAATTGTTAAATTTAGGCTTTGTATGCTTTTATTGTTGTGCATGAAAGAGGGGACAAGCCCCGATGTTAGCTGTTCTGTTTGATTGGCTGAAAATCCTTGCATTTCTGGATTGTCATTTAGACATTTCGTAACATCGTCCTCCCTGTAATTATTGGAATAAATATGAATTTATGATCAGGGAAGAGGAGTTGCTGGTTTTGAAGTAATTGTTTGTAAATATTCCTTCTTTTCACTGTGTTTGGAAGAAGTGTTCACATTCGTTGGTCAGCTGACTTCTGTGTCTTCCATAATGGTTCAGCCTTTGTTTTCCATTCCAAATGATTGTATCAGACCTGTTGTTTTTTGTGTTTAGTGGAAGTTATTCTTGGTATACAACAATCACTTAGTCTATCCATTCTTAATACATTCCAGAAAATTCAAACATGAATATGCTAATCCCATTGTATTTTGTCTCCCCCAAATCTGAGCCACCAGATCATCACATCCTTTCCATCACTATACATCTCACCCCCTCCCGTCCATGCCCTATACCTACCTACCTCTCTTTCCTCCACATTTTCACAGCCTACACAACTTCTTCTCATCTCTCTCTTTCTCTCATCACCCCCTTATCATTGTTATTCTTTTACCCCTCACCCCTATGCATTGTTAGTCACTCCTCACTCCCCTTTTCACCATTCACTACTTCCACCCCTTTACTCTATTAAACCTCTACAGTTGTCACCTACTCTTCCCTACATCCTCTCCACTTATGATCCACTCAACATTTGTTCTTTATTCATTATATTCACCCCCTCCATCCATTCCCCATCCTGTATTCTTTTATACACTCTTGCAACTTCCATCACCCATATTCCCTGTTCATATTCCCCCACCCCACCCCACGCCTTGTACCTTGAGGGACCCACACAGACACCTTTTTATAACTATTTTTACCTCTTCCCTACTCCACCCCTATCCTTCTCTGCTCTCTCTTTGAAAATGTGAGTAGTCCTGTAGCCCCTCTACAGCAAGAAACCTGTTTTACTCAAGTGGCGAGCTAGCAGAAATGTTGGCACACCGGGCGAAATGCTTAGCGGTATTTTGTCTGCCGCTACGTTCCGAGTTCAAATTCTGCCGAGGTCGACTTTGCCTTTCATCCTTTCGGGGTCGATAAATTAAGTACCAGTTATGCACTGGGTCGATGTAATAGACTTAATCCCTTTGTCTGTCCTTGTTTGTCCCCTCTATGTTTAGCCCCTTGTGGGCAATAAAGAAATAAGAAACCTGTTTTACTCAGGCCCCTTCTCTCATACTTTAGCCCTTCATTTCCTAGCATAAAACCCATCTCTCTTGGGGCTTTGTAGTTTTACAAGTCGCATGATAACTTAAGTAATGCTGGTGCCATGAAAAAAGAACCCAGTCCATGCTGTAAAGTGGTTGACATTAGGAAGGGCATCCAGCCATAGAAACCCTACCAAAGTAGGCTGTGGAGTATGATGCAGTTCTTGGGTCTGCTGGATCCCGTCAACCTGTCCAACCATTGCCAGCATGGAACATAGGTATTAAATGGGGATGATGATGATGATGATGATAACAACTTCTCCTTTCAGACAATGTGTGTTCACATCACACTTAATTTATTGAAAAAGGGGGGAAAAAAATACAACAGCAATAGCATACTCACACTTGAATCTGCTAGAATGTATTCAAAATGATTATGGATGTCATCATTTTGATTTTCACTGTACCCCCATGTACATTATTTATTATCAGTTTGGCAGACATTTGCATGCATCAGTTAATAATTGGTTTGTTGAATTCTGTAAACAAGAGCTAGAATTTTTGTTTCGATTCATTGATTTGGGGGTACCACTGCAGTGTTTCAAAGCCCCCTTACTCCAATGAATTGTGTTACAGACACATTGTCTGAAAGAAAAATATCATCTTCCATTGATAAAATGCAACAGCAATTAGCATATCCACATTTGAATAAAAAAGAATGCATTAACAATGAATGTATTTGTCATTGTTTTATTTTCACTGTTCTTCATACACATGATGGTTTATTATTTTTGGAGATATGCTGTGCTTGAGAAGACACGGCAAGCCAAGTGAGACCGTAACCATGGCCTATGCCAGTGCAGCATAACCAGCCCATTTAAGAGTACCCTTAAATCTTTGGGCAATAAACTGCGCTTGCGAAGACCTATTGAGATAAATGAAGTCGTGGTCATGGCTAATGACAGTACCGCCTGATTGATACTCATGCTGGTGACACATAAAAAGCACCATTTGAGCGTGGTTGATGCCAGTGCCGGCTGACTGACCCTCATGCTGGTGGCACGTAAAAAGCACCCACTACACTCTTGGAGTGGTTGGCGTTAAGAAGGGCATCCATCTGTAGAAACTTTGCCAGATCAGATTGGAGCCTGGTGCAGCCTTCTGGCTTGCCAGTCCTCAGTCAAACCGTCCAACCCATGCCAGCATGGAAAGCAGACGTTAAACGATGATGACAATGATGATGATGATTGGAATGCTCTACTAATATTTCTTATGCTGGAATCAAAGATAGAAAGCTGGCAGAATTGTTAGCCAAGGTAGACTTTGCCTTTTATCCTTTTGGGGTTAATGAAACAAGTACCCATTGAATACTAGGGGTCGATGTAATTGCCTTAACAGACAGACACACACACACACATATGATGGGCTTCTTTCAGTTTCCATCTACCAAATCCACTCACAAGGCTTTGGTCAGCCCGAGGCTGTAGTAGAAGACTCTTGCCCAGAGTGCCATGCAGTGGGTCTGAACCCGGAACCATGTGGTTGGGAAGCAAACTTCAAAAGAAAAAATTCAAAAATGAGCACTGGGTTGATTTATTTGACTTAAATCTTTGAAGGTGGTGCCCCAGCATGACCACAGTCCAATGACTGAAATAAATGGAAGAATAACAGAGCATTCATCACAGAGCAGTTCCTTCTGCAATGACGTAATCTATTGTTTTAGCAACAGCACCATGTTGTGTTGGAATGTAATAAACTGATGACATATCTGAGCAACTGCTGGTCATGTAATATTTTCCACATATTTGTGACATGGCCAACATTTTTGGGGTCATATTTTCTGGGTTTAAAGGCTTTGCCCTGTCTTTTGTTGTAAAGTTATTTATACCTGTCACAATCACAATCAAAATTGCTGACGTGGCCGATGACAGTACTGCCTGATTGGCACTCGTGCCAGTGAAACATTAAGAGCACATCTGAGCGTGATCGTTGCCAGGGCCACAGATTGGCTCCCATGCCAGTGGCACGTAAAAAGCACCCAGTACACTCTGTAAAGTGGTTGTATTAAGAAGGGCATGCCAAAACCTTGGCAAAACAGACTGTTGGAGCTTGGTGCAGCTTTCCAGTCAGACCATCCAAATCATGCCATGGAACCATCCAACCTATGGCAGATGATGAATGTGTCTCTTCCAGGTTTTCTAGTGGGGGTATATTCATTGATTAATATTTAGGGGCCACATATCATTGGTAACTGATTAACCCTTTAATATTGATAATGTTTGTTCCTTCAAATTGGTTACTGCATGTAGCCTCAAGATTTCAATGATCTGATTATATATTTTTACAGTTCTATATTTAAGAGATGAGGAATTATTTACATTTGATGGATATTTGTCCTCATCTTGTTTGTTGTTAACACAACGTTTTGGCTGATATACCCTCCAGCCTTCATTAGGTGTCCTGGGTAAAATTCGAACCTGTTGGAATCGAACTCGGAATCTTGGGGTTAGTAGCCTGTGCTCTTAACCACTACGCTATATGCCTGTGGGCAATTATAGAGTGAATTTTAGGGCTTATAAATCTAATATTCTCCTATCCTTCCTTAATACCAGTTCCCATATGCTACTCATATCTGCACTCAGTCTGCTTAGGAGGTTGTTGTGTCCTAGCATATATGCTGCTTCTTTAGTAGGTATTAGAGGCTGACCCTGACCTGTTTGAACAAGTTCTTGTGGAATATCTGGGCCTGATGTGGCTGGTTTGAATGCTAAATGATTAATATTGGTCTCTCACTTTTGAGTACCTGGTCAATGCATTTGATTTTCTGCTGGCTTTAACAAATGCTCTCTAAATGATACAATACAAAGCTCTAAAGCTGTTAGGATTAACTT
>NC_142928.1:196130523-196148023 GCF_046866305.1 Octopus bimaculoides
TTTTTTTATAGATATACATACACATACACATATGTATCGCGTGTGTAGGAATATATTTATAAAAAATGTTTTTACGTACATGCACAAATATATTTGTGATTTTATATGACTACATACATACATACATACATACATACATACATACATACATACATACATACATACATACATACATACATACATACATACATGCATACATACATACATACACGTACATATAAATACGTATACATAGGCGCAGACATGGCTGCGCGGTAAAAAGTTTGATTCCCAACCACAGGGTTCCAGGTTCAGTCCCACCGCGTGGAATCTTGGGCAAGCGTCTTCTACTTTAGCCTCTCGGATTAACCAAAGCGTTTTGAGTGGATTTGGTAGAGAGAACCTGAAAGAAGCCCGTCTCTCTCCCCCCTCTCTCTCTCTCCCTCTCTCTCTCTCTCTCTCTCTCTCTCTCTCTCTCTCTCTCTCTCTCTCTATATATATATATATATATATATATATATATATATATATATATATGTATAGGCGCACGAGTGGCTGTGTGGTAAGTAGCTTGCTTCCCAACCACATAATTCTGGATTCAGTCCCACTGCGTGGCACCTTGGGCAAGTGTCTTGTACATCGATACATTATTTACATTATTTGCATTTGACGGATATTTGTCCTCATCTTGTTTGTTGTTAACACAACGTTTAAAAATTTCCCCAAGACATCTGATGAAGGCTGGAGGGTATATCAGCCGAAACATTGTGTTAATAACAAACAAGATGAGGACAAATATCCGTCAAATGTAAATAATGTATCGATGTACAATATTTGCATTGTTACAACAGCGTGGGTTTCCGGGGCCCGCAGCTTTTTAATATTCTCCCAAAGTGCCTGAGGGACCTACACAAAGTGGATGTAGGTATTTTCAAATCAAAACTGGACTTCTTCCTGTCGAAAGTCCCAGATGAACCTACCTCACGGCAAGAGTTGCAAATGAGGGTAGTGACATCAAACTCCATTCTTCACCAAATTCCACATATTAGAGGAGGCTCTCAGTTATAACAGTGTAGCAAGACGGCGGTGTCCCAGCAAGGCCACAGCTCTGAGCTGAAACTACAACAAGACAAAGGACATATATATATATATATATATATATATATATATATATGTATAGTCGACATCATAGGAATGTAGAAACTTTCGTCAGAACGTTGAAATATTCCTTTATTTGTTTTAATTGGTTCTCGAAGAATCCAGGAAGTTAGAAATGATATTATAGAAATATTGGGTTGAAAAATCGAAAACTGCCCGTGGGATTCGAACCCACATTTCCTATAGATATGACAAGCGTTCTACCATTGGACCAAAACAATCTTTCGAATTACACTATTCATTTTAGAGACTCTATTTTTACATGCGAGAATTGAATGTTGTTGATATAAGAATTTAGGAAAATCAAGAGAACGTGGAATTGGTTCTCGAAGTACATATAAAGCTGTATGTATATATGCATGTATGTATGTATGTATGTATGTATGTATGTATGTATGCATGTTCATACGTACGCACACATTCATATATAAAGTTTGCATCACGATTCGAGTTTCATGCTACTACCATCTTCAGGTGAGAACACAAACATTTGCCCACTCCACCACACACATACACGTGGTGTGTGTGTGTGAGTGTGTGTTTGTTTGTGTGCTTTGTGTGTGTGTGTGCGTGTGTAAAAACAGCAAAGGTTCCTTCATAGAACAATCTACCATCTTAAAAAGAGAGGAAGGTCACATTCTGTTATGTAGTCCAAGGTAAACATAGCAGACAGAACGGTCATGGCTGGAATACGCTTGATTATCGATCATAGGTCTGATCATGATTGTACAAGGATTAAACACTAGCAACAACAACAGCAGCAGCAACAACAACGTCATCTCTTTCGCTATCACCATCAATATTCTCACCCCAGGTATCGTCAGCAAAACGTCAA
The DNA here is from genome assembly GCF_046866305.1 of Octopus bimaculoides. Lineage (NCBI taxonomy): Eukaryota > Metazoa > Mollusca > Cephalopoda > Octopoda > Octopodidae > Octopus > Octopus bimaculoides. The sequence goes on from NC_142928.1 coordinate 196,132,496, forward strand.
TTTACGGACCCCCCCCCCCAACATCCCTAGATTTAAAAACAAAAAAGAAAAAGATGACAGTGTTGTCTTCCACAGCAAAATGAAGGAGACTGAGAGAGGATGGAAAAACAGAAGCAAAGATGAAAAAGGGTGGAATCAATATTATTTCATCTGGCCAATATTTTTACCGTTTCTCTTCCCTCTAGATTCTTGTAGGTTTTTTTGTTAAAAAATCGCATCACAGGGAAATCGTTTAATAATCCTAGCGAGATGGCGGCGTTTTTGAACCCCTGTTAGCTAGTTTGGTTCTTGTTGTATGTTCTTTTTTTTTTTCCTGTGGTTTTGTTCTCGTTTTGTTACTCACTCATCGATATATCTGCTGCCGCCACCGTCACCGCCGCCAACACTGAAGAGAAACGTTATTTTTGGTGTGCTGCCATATCTGATATGGCGTATGGACGAAATTAAGCTGACTGCTTCACTATATTTCCAGTCTTTGATCATTTCTAACAAATTAAACCGACTTCAGAGAAATTCCGTCAAACAGTTCTGACCGTTTTCGTGTTGTTTGACGTTCCTTCACTTTTTAATTGTCGCCCAAAAGTTCAAGCCAGTAAAAATGGTTGAGTTTTCCATAACAGCACGCTTCTAAAAACTGCCGCATTCAACGAACTGCCTCTTTGGTAGTAATTCCATTGAAGAACTCTCTGTAGAATTAAAACCAAATTATTGAGATATTTACTGCTTCTAACTTAGTTATGGTTTTCACACGACTTCAATATTGAGACTTGAAAAGAATTTTGTTAAAAACGTTTCCAGCAAGTTATTTTTGTTAATGCTATTTAATGGTACTTTTCTAAAACATCTGTCTCTGAAATTGTGGACAGAACGTTTTAGGACATGATGAATAAAAACCTAGTGAAAGCAGTATCAATATGTATATAATATTATATATATGTATATATATATATATATATATATATATATATATATATATATATATATATATATATATATATATATATATATATATACATAAATACATCCATACATACATACATACATGCATATATATATATATATATATATATATATATATATATACATATATATATATATATGTATATATGTATATATATGCATGTATGTATGTATTTATGTATGTATGTATTTATGTATATATATATATATATATATATATATATATATATATATATATATATATATATATATATATACCCCTATATATATACATATATATACACACATATATACATACATATATAGATATATGTACACACACCTATATATACGTACACATATATATATATATATATATACATATACACATATATATGAATATATACATATATATATATATATAAATACATATATTTATGCACACATAGCCACACCCATACACATACATATATATATATACATATATGTATATATATATATATATATATATATATATATATATATATATATATATATATATATATATATATATATATATATATATATATATATATATATGTATGTGTGTGTGTGTATGTCTGTATGTGCATATCTCTATATAAGTATTTATGTTAGATATTATAGACGTGGCAAAACTAAATAACACATAGTTGTTATATGTTTATATGCAATGATATACACCTCGTATTTAATTACATACATTTATATAGATCACATAGATAATTATATACATACGTTTATGTACACTCCATATATAATTACGTAGTATACACATTTTTTACTTGTAATATATCCCATCTATGTAATTAGATTTATAAATACCGATATACAATATTGTGTACATATATTTATACAGATCACAGATATAATTATACATATACACAGATATGACAGAAGTAAATAGACACCCCATAAAACATCGTTTTATGTTTATTCCAACTTGTAAAGGTTTATATTTTTTTATTAACTGACATTATTGTGTTTCAGGTTCTATATGTGAAACGTTGTGATTAGACCTTGGTTTAATCCAACAGGGATGATCGTGAATAGGAGTTATTTCAGGGGTTTAGGCTCAGTTGTGCCACAATAGGTCACTGGCTCTTGCCACTCAAATATGCTCAAAATACTTTATAGAAAGATTTTCGTAATTTATTCAAATAATCTCTCTAACAAAAAGATGACTTGATTCAGTGAAGGTTCAATGAATTTACTCACAAATTATTTATGTTATCTAAGTGGCTTCAAACTCCTTTCTGTTATTACTATGTTGTCACAGAAGAGCTTAGGTCAACGTCTGTTTATTCAATGCACTGGAATCAGCCTTGTTTCCGAGGTATTCCTTATTCAGGAAACTACCGAAACGCACATCATACAACTGATCCAAGAGCAGCCGGAAATATATATGTATATATGATGGATTCTCTCGTCGTGAACGACAAATGAGGGCTCAGTAAAAAATAAAGCATTAATCATGTTCTATGCACACGAATGTGTCTCTTTGGGGTTTGCTGGTACCCTGAAAACCTTTTGGCAAACGGAACAAGTTGAGAACTCAGTTTGCTTGAGTGCTCGTGGATAATTTATTATGTATTTTCTTGAGTGGATGGTAAGGCGTGGTTTGCTTCGTACCACAAAACCACAATGACAGATAAGGTGTTCATTTAGAGGAGCAGCATTTTTCCATTGTGCCTCCAGTGTGCTTAGCTAAAATCTTTGAACGGAGGAGAAGTAGGACTGGTGCCAGGTCCTGCGTTCTGATACTTTTCCTTCCCCAGGAAGAAAAGGGAATGTTGCAGCGCTTCAGATTGTCTTTTAGTTTGTCTTTGAAGCGCAAGAATGACATTCCAACTGACCTTCCTGTTGGTCAAAGGGAAGTTGCTTCAGAATTCTGATATCACTCATACGTGAGAGATGACCTGACCATCTAAACTGATGAGGATGGTTTCAATACCTGATATATTGCATTTTGTTAGCACCTCACTGTTATACCAATATCGAACACACATACACAAGATATGTGTTTTGTCAGTTCGTGGGCAGGCTGCGATTGTAGGAGTAAGAAAATATATTCTCATGAATTTGTCTGATGTTAATATATTCTCTTATGCCTACAGTCTCAGCCTTCCCACGAAGTAGCAAATCACGTACCTTGTGTATGTGTGTTCGATATGCTTATATCCTTCGTGCTGCTTCTCATTTATATTTGAATATATATATATATATATATATATATATATATATATATATACACGTTCATACATACATATACATACATACATATATATATATATGCACATCCAATCATACACATACATACATACACACACATACACATACATACATACATACATATACATACACTAGATGACATACCCAGTAATTCCCGGGAAAGCGGGGCTTATCCCTTGGTTCCGTTCTCATAATTGTTTCGCTAATCCAATAACAACAATACAAAGTATGTAACCCTTAAAACGGTTTTTGTGCATTTACAGAGAATACCGAACTGTTTTACACAGGATCTTGTTTTTAGGAATTCCCAATAAGTTATGAATACTCTAATTGTGAAATCAATTATGTAATAACGTGAAATTAGTTACCCAATACTAGGAATTCAAATAAAGTAACCCCGAAAAGAGCTCTAATGCGTTCCCAGAGTATACAGAGCATAGGAGGAAATACTAATAAGGTATGTATACTAAAATCGTGAAGCATGTTACGTAATAACAGGCTAATCAGATATGAGATAATAACAATTCAAAGTAAATAACTCTGAAAAGGGCTTTTGTACGTTCTCAGAGAATATTACTCTCAGGGGCGCTAGTGTTGGTATATTCGTGAATAAGTCACTAACCGAAATAAGTGGATCTATTGTTTAGGAAAATTCTATTTACATGTTTAAGGGTTGTATTGGATAAATTGCGAAAATAACTCTAACAGTTCAAATACTAAGAAATAAGCATACTCAATTTCATTTTTACCAAATAATTTAGGAAAATGAAAGGGTCATTTCCCTTGGCTATAAGGATCCCTTCCAGGGTGAATGAGTTATTTCCCTTGTCTTTTTTAAATAAAATATACTAGATATATACATATATATATATATATATATATATATATATATACATATATACATATATATATATATATATATATATATATATATATATATATATATATATATATATATATATATATATATATATATATATATATATATATATATGTATATATATATATATATATGTATATGTAGATATAGATAAATGTATATACGCGCGCGCATACGAATATACATACATATATATTTGTACGGATGGATGTCTACAGCCTACTTATAACGGTAGAAATTCGAGGGTTTAGTGAAATGTTTTATTATAACAAATAAATAAAGAAATGGAGCTAAACGCAAGTGTTATTCAAATCTTTATACTTCCGACATATGTTTCGAAGAAAACATTGCTATTATTCCAGAGGGAATAAAATTATGCGTGACCTTAACGTAGTTCTCAAGTTGATTCAGAGTGACGCAGAATGTGACAATACTGGCCCCTTTTAAATTACAGGTACAACTCATTTTTGCCAGCTGAGTGGACTGAATCCACTTTGAAATAAAGTGGATTGCACAAGAGCACAACGCGCCGCCAGAAATTGAACTCACAACCATACGATCGCGAGCCGAATACTTGAACCATTAAGCTACGCGCCTTCACAGACCTATAACCAAAGAGATGTCTGCTGTAACCACCGCGTCTTTTCTTTCAGACATAGTGTATCTAGAACTACATCGTTCAATGTGCCCTTTCTTTTTATGCCGGGGGAGACATGGAATGTCATTTCTAACAGAAATGTTTGACTAGCGAGCATGGTGGATAGATAATTGGTGTCATCTGAAGTTTCAGAGAAGACATCTTAACCCGAATCTCTTTTGGAAGTGAAGTTTACGACTTCATTTATTTAAAATTCTCAAACGAAGCAAATCAAAGACGTGTTCGTGCTGCTGTCTTTTCATTAATACTAAATGCTCGCTTTTGTGACCTTAACAGCAGTGTGAACATTGAATTGCAGTCGAATGGTGATCTCTTTTAACACCACGAAAATTAGAACAATGCCGAACTATGACTAGAAGCGACAGAGAAATAATTAAATATTTATCGCTAGTTAATAATTATGTCCTTAAGTTACAGACATGGACGGTCACATTCAATTCATTGCCAACCACGACATTTACGTAGCCAAAATAACTGATTCCATCGTTAGTAGCCAAACGGTGAGTTAACTTCATAAACCGGAAGTTGACGCATTACCAACCATTAGAGTTCTTTATTAGCCATCGTTTAAAACTATTTAAGCAGACGTTACTTAACGTTCTACGTTCGAATTCAGTCAAGATTGAATTCCCCTTTTATTTCTTCCAAGAATCAGTGAAAGACTAGGATCGAATCGAATCAATATATAAACACGCTTTCATGTTTTCTGAAAAGAAAGAAAAAGAAATGAAATAAATATGGCTGCCCTGCGTAGTAACGTCATTACGTAAAAGTAATTTCTAATATAAATATTTGTTAGACAGACGCCAATGTCTGTCCGTTGAATCTTTGATATTGTTCGTTGTAGCCTACCTACCTCCAGTAAAACACCCCAATATTATTGCTACAGTATCAAGATTAAATATGTTTTAAATATATTAAATATGTTTTCACACGCCGATCTGTTTGGTTTATTATACTGTAAAACGTTTTACACGACTGATAACACACGCACTCACACACATAAGAACAAATATGCATGTGCACACACACACACACACACATATCACACACACACATACATACACACACATATACATATATCACATACACACACATCAAACACATGCTATTGGTATTATGCATATACAAGCATAGGTATATGTATATGCATATATTTAAATATGTATATATACGCATATATATATATATATATGTGTGTGTGTGTGTGTGTTCATATACATATACATGTATAAAACAAATTACACACACACATGCAATTTATTTTATGTATGCGTATATACATATATGTGTATACACATGAGCGCATTTATGTGAGTGCGTGTGTGTGCATGTGTGTGTGTGTACTTGCACGTTTGTATGCTTGCGTGTATGTGTGCGCGTGCATGTGTGTGTGTATTCACACACACACATACATAAAACAATAATGAATTTACATTTTTATTACAGTCTGTCCATCCATATGTATGTTTGAATATTTTTCGTTCCGTAACATCTGAGATCTTTGAACATATGTCTGCTTTGAATCTCGCCATTTATTTACTTATCTATCTCACAGACACACTGCAATCTCCTTCCAATTGGCGCCAGATCACCATTCCAGTCAGTCTTGGACTTGTTGATAAACCAATCGATAAAAACACACAGAGAAAAAAAAAAAAAACACACACACACACACACATACACATACATACATACACAAATGCATACACACATCAACTTGCACGTACACATCCCTACATTCATAGCTGCATATACATCTATATCTATACACACATACATCTAACTACACACGCATATACACTCATGTTCAGACCCAGATATACATCCTCTATCTCCTTATATGAATCATACAACACATGTATGTGTGTATCTATTCATATATTGCATATATATATATATACATAAATGTGTTTAATATATATATGTATGTATATGTATATATATATGTGTTTGTGTGTGCATGTATGCATGTACGTATATATATATATATATATATATATATATATATATATATATATATATATATATATATATATATACATAAATGTGTTTAATATATATATGTATGTATATGTATATATATATGTGTTTGTGTGTGCATGTATGCATGTACGTATATATATATATATATATATATATATATATATATATATATATATATATATATATATACATACATATATATGTACATATATACATGTATGTTTACATATATGTAGACATCCATCCATCTGTACAAATATATATTTGTATGCGCACGCGTATATACATATATATCTATATCTACATACATACATACATATATATATATATATATATATATATATATATATATATATATATATATATATATATATATATATATATATATATGTATATATACATATATATATATATATATATATATATATATGTATATATATATATATATTATATATATGTATGTGTGTATGTAGATATGTATGTTTATATAATGTTTTATATGCATGTATATGTTATATGAGGCTATCAGTGAGATACGAGATGTATATCGTATTGTACAGATGGATATCATCATCGCCAAATCCACGTAATCTCTGTTTCGTTTAATTGTCACTGCATGATAATGTGGCTGGTGGGGTGGCGTGGAGAGGAAGGCGGAGAACTTAAGGGGTTAGTGGTGAGCAGGGGACAGGGTGTGTGGGGTGGTGGTGGAATACATCAGGAAAGCAAAGGATCATTTGGTGGTGGTGGTGGTGGTTATAGTGCTGACTGTTGGTGGGGTTTTGGTGTTTGCAGTGATGTTGATGATGATGGTGGTGATGGTGTTGTTTAACCCCATGCAGCTTTGATCAAGCAGCTCTAAGATAAAACGGCATTTCAACCGTGACCATCCCCCCTTTTTATCTTTTTTTTTACATTTTCAGGTACAATGCATCTAGAATTAGATTATCCAACGTGTCTGATTATTTTTTTTTGAAAACGTAAATTGAGTAAGATTTGGTTGCTATTTCGAGCAGGTCAATCGTTGGTGGTTGTGGAGTTGTCGGTAGTGGTAGGTACGACAAAGACACACCTAGATGTAATCAGGTGATATCAGGTGAAGAGCGAGGTTGGAGGGTGTGGACGGATGGTAAGGAAATGGGAATGTTGAATTTAATCCATTTCAGGTGAATAGATTGATGGATTTAGATTAAAAGATTAACTGGAACGAGTCGCCATGTATTTCTAAGAGGAATGATCGATGATCGATGTATTACTATAGATATCTGTCTGTCTGTCTGTCTGTCTGGAGAGGGTGTCTCTTTATATCCATGTATGGATGTGTGTTTGCATATGTATGCACGTTTGAATGAATTTATGTGTATGTATGTGTGTGTATGCATGTATCTATGCATGTATATATGTACGCATGTGTTTGTATATGTATGCATGTATGAATGTATGTATGGGTACATATATATATATATATATATATATATATATATATATATATATATACACATGTGTGTGGGTGTGTGTGTGTTTATCTGTATACATATCTTATACATATGTTTACACGCACACTCACATTTATAAACATCAACACACACACACACACACACAGACACAGAGGCATATATATGTATGCATATATATGTGAGTGTACATTCTCTCTCTCTCTCTCTCTCTCTCTCTCTCTCTCTCACATACTACACAAATATATATATATACATACTAGCATATACATAACATATAACATTATAACTGCGTATAAATCAGAGTAATGCGATATATATATATATATATATATATATATATATATATATATATATATATATGCGTGTGTGTGTGTGTGTGTATGTATATGTATGTATGTATATATACATATATATATATATATATATATTTATATATATGTGCGTGTCTCTATATATATGTATGTATATATACATTTATATATATGTGTGTCTGTGTGTCTCTCTCTATATATATATGTGTGTTTGTCTAAATATATATATATATATATATATATATATATATATATATATATATATATATATATATATATATACAATCAGTGTAATGGTGTAAATAATACGATTCAAAAGAAGAAACGCCGTATCTCTCTCGATCAGAATCGATCTCCACAAATACTGTTATTATTGATCTCTATCAATAAATCTTGTTTTCCAACTGCATTGTTTGCAAACGAGAATTGATTGATATTGCTGTATGTTGACCACGCGCAACAATTTGTATATTTGATGTAGGGCCCCGAAAACTGTATAGTTTAGTAAAATACCTAAATGTATTTTAACAACGAGCCCCAAACCATTAAATTTTAGGTAGGGCAACAAAACTGCATATTTTAGTTAGGAACCCACAAATAATGTTTTGTGAAGGGCTCCCCAAATACTGTATTCCTTTGTTCTTTTATTCGTTTCAGTCATTTGACTCCGGTCATACTGGAGCACCGCCTTTAGTCGAGCAAATCGACCCTCAGGACTTATTCTTTGTAAGCCTAGAACTTATTCTTTCGATGTCCTTTTGCCGAACCGCTAAGATTACGGGGACATACCCCCCACCCCCCACCACACATATATTATACCACGGGCTTCTTTCAGTTTCCGTCTGCCAAATCCACTCACAAGGTTTTGGTCGGCCCGAGGCAATAGTAGAAAACACTTGCCCAAGGTCTGAATCCAGAACCATGTGGTTGGTAAACAAGACTCTCCTACGCTGAATTATATATATATATATATATGTATATATATATATATATATATATATATATATATATATATATATATATATATATATATATATATATATATATATATATATATATATATATATATATATATATATATATAATGTATACATACATATATTTTACTTGGAAGAGGATTCGTGGCGTTTAATCATATAATAATATAAATAATATATATACATATATATATATATATATATATATATATATATATATATATATATATATATATATATATATATATATATATATTTATATATATATATATATATAATATAAATAATATATATATATATATATATATGCATATATACATACGTATATGTACATTCATCTATGGTGGTTGTCTACTCCTTAAACAGAGTTTGACCACCTCCTGCACCTACACCTTAGCCCTTTCATGGCGTCTGATGTGGCTTTTTAAACCAGACAGTGTTTTGAAAAAACACCCACACAGATTGCACCTCTGATTTGCACTACCAATACCTGCAAGTAAGTTCTGCTCATTGTGGATCCTAACATGTCTTTTAAGACCCCCATTGGATTTGCAAACCCTCTGGCACACACCACATTCAAACGTGTGCACAGACATATAATCAGAATAGCTGGGTGAGGTTTGTTTTCCATGGGTTCGCAGGTGAGATTTGAGGCCAGCCAAGGACAGACATGGTCTGTCACAGACTGTGCACACAAAAAGGTCCTTGTCATTCACCTTCTCAGTCTTCACCTTTTTCCTTAAATGTCTCTTGAGCCCTGCTTGCATCATCCTGGCCTCTTCAAATGCTTTCACTCCACTCCACACCCCTGTTCGCCATCCAACTCGATCTGAAGCGAGGACTTCTATATCTTTTGGAGCCATTCCAATTGACTTCATAGCAGTCCTTATGCCATCCTTAAACCTTTTTTTAGGTTTATGCCGATAACATTTCCCCTCTGCAAGCTCACCATAAAACAGCTGTTTCGGCATGCGTTCATCTGCCATTCGAACAATATGGCCACACCATCTCAATTGGTTCCTCAAAATCATGGCTTTAATTGAGGGGATGCCTGCAGATGCAAGGATATCTGTGTTTGGAGTAAAAGAATTCCATTTAATTCTTAAAATATGACGAAGGCATTTTTGGTGGAATTTTTCTAACATTTTAAAATGCCTTTCATAACAGGTCCAAGTTTCACAGGAATACAATAGGGATGTTAAGACAAATGATTTGTAAAGAGCCAGCTTTGTATTGTTATTTATATGTCGCTGGCGCCAGACGCGTGACTCCAAGCCACCAAATCTATACGTATATATATATATATATATATATATATATATATATATATATATATATATATATATATATATATATATATAATATATATATATATATATATATATATATATATATATATATATATATATATATATATATATATATATATATATATATATATATGCATATGTGGGCACAGGTAGTCACATAATGTGTACAACAAAAAGGTACGAAGCACGAGTACATGGAACATGAACTATTCTTTCGAACAGCGAAAGACACAAATGGAAAACAAAAACAAACAACATAAAGAACGACCCTTCATCAGTTGTTGGCTGTTTTTCTAGTCTCGTATTTCGAGCATTTATATATATATATTAATGATAATAATAATACTAACAATAATAATATACATGATAATAATAATAATAATAATAATAATAATAATAATAATAATAATAATAATAATAATAATAATGATAATAATAATAATAATAATAATAATAATAATAATAATAATAATAATAATAATAATAATAATAATAATAATATAAAGATCTTGAAATAGAAATTAGCAAAATGTGGAATCTGAAGACGAAAACAATACCTATTGTCATAGGTGCCCTGGGAATGACAGCGAAACGGGCTGATTACTACCTAGATCAGATTCCAGGAAACCCCAAAATGGCTGAAGTTCAAAAGATAGTGCTCATGGGAACTGCCCATATCCTACGTAACATACTGTCTATGTGATCTCAAATTTTAAAGCAAACACATAATTTTCTTATGGTTTCTTAAACATTCACTTGAACAAAACTGTACAAATCCAAATATATGGTACCCTAGGCATAACACCTACATGAACTTCTAACTTGTTGTCTCTTGAGGTCTCTGGGTGAGACTTGGATCCAACTTGTACAAATGCAAAACAAAAGTCAAACATAAAATAATAATAATAATAATAATAATAATAATAATAATAATAATAATAATAATAATAATAATAATAATGATAATAAAATGACAACAAAAGAATGAGACCTCGATATTAGGTAAATAGAGGAAGTTATATATGTATAGTATAGGACAATCAGTAAGTTGTCATAATAGGACTCAGAGTTTCAAATGCCGGAGCTAAGAGCTACGATGCATTTTCATCGGCTATTTTGATAATAGACGCTATGAAAAAAAAAAAAAACGTTGAATAAGAGGGAAGTTACTCTAATAGTCAGGAAATATTATAAAAGATAAAAAATAAAAATTAAAAACTATAAAAAATCCATGCAACCATGTTCTCACAATACATAGAAAAACCTTCTGCGTTCGTAAAGCCTACATATGTACACACTCACACAAACATGTATATATATATATATATATATATATATATATATATATATATATTTAGATATATATATATATATGCCCATACACACACAAAACATATACGTGCATTTACGTGCTCGTATACACATACATGTATAAATACACACACACACACATACGTATATATGTACGCAACTTCTTATACACATAGATGTATGCTTACAAATATATTAGACATTTATCCATATAAAATATACTCACACGTATACACATACACATTTAATATATGCATATACTCACACATAACATATACATATACTCACACACGTATACAATCACAGAAAAAGGAAAAAAACGAAAAAAATATAAAAACTATATAAAACAATAAAAAATGTTAAGACATACGGAAGGCTTGTACGAAACATAATAAAAAAGCAGGTTCTATCCGTGATCTTGGTGGGGGAGGGGACAAAACCTTAACAAGTATTTTGTCATATGGGGACATGATCCAAAAAGTTCAGTTCTTGAATTTAGACATGTAGCGGGGTCTAAGAAACTTTTCCAGATGAGCCGTCTTTCCATATCACAAAGACCGCACTTACCACTGCTGTTGGTATAAAGTTTACACTTGGCCAAAATCTTCCAATAAATCTTATAGCTGGCACCTTGTTATTTTAAGAACCATATATGACTAGATAATTTGGTCGTTTTCTGCTTATCCCAGTGTCTGAAACTTAATGTGTGATTATTGAACCTAGCTTTAAAATTTCCCTCCGTGAGACCCAGATATCTCTTTGACGAAACTGTGTTCTTAGCGGTCGTAGAATCTACGGTGGTTTCATAAATAATGGTCTCGGTCATACAGGCTCCATTTAGCGGGTACAAATCTTTATCTCTGTAGGAACAACCGGCTTCGTGTTGTTGTTTTTGTGCTGTGTGCAATTATATATTTAAAATTTGTGGTTGAACTGAAACTAATTTTTAGGTTATGCCTATTGAAGAGTTTCCTATATTTATGATTTATTGGACAGTTTCTATCTATAAGTGACAAGAAATATTTACCAAGGACCTCTCCACAAAGTCTTTTGTATGCGAGAGCCTAATGATGATCCCTACATACCTTGGTCGTAGGGTCACAAAAATCAAAATCAAAGATGTGTCCCCGAGGTACAAATAAAATGGTTTGAGTCTGCCATTTGTTATGATATCGAGGAGGCAATCCGCATCTTGGAAATCGCTGTCTTCGACGAGCAAAATTGGATTGGTCAAGGAGTGAAAATCCTTGCTCAAGTTGATCCAATCAGCATTGAAAGGATTTCAGATCTTATCAAACTGGCAGACGGTTCAAATTTGCATGCGGCTGTCGAAGGCAGAAAGCCACGTCGCTACGTTTTTGGTAGCAAATCACACCTGAAAATCAATTGCTCATTAGCACAGAAACAACAGCGACAACAAGATTAAGAACAACCACAACCATAACAAGAATACCAAAAAACCAAGAAAAAACCAGCACTGCTACCCACCCACAATATGGACAACTGATAAAACAGCTCTACCAACAAATGAAGGAACATCAGCAACCAACAAGCCAGCCCAAGCAAACGACACCACCATCAGCGCCACCAAGAACAGAAACGACATCATCACCACCACCACCATCAACAATAACAACAACGCCAAAAGAAGAAGGGAAAAACAAAAGGACTCATACCCCACCCCCAAAACCCATACACCACACCAACAAGAGCATACATACACATATACATATATACATAAATGTACACACACACACATACACACACATGTATGTATATATATATATATATATATATATATATATATATATATATATATATATATATATACATATATACATATATGTATAAAAATATATAAGCACACACATATATATAAGCACACACATATATATAAATATACACATGTATGTATACATGTATATATGTATGTATGTATGTGTGTATGTGTGTATGCATGTATGTATCTATTTATCAGTACCCCCCTCAATTCACTCCCTACCGTGTTACAAAAGAAGAAATAATACATAAGATAACATCGTCTCGGGTACACTGTATCCCAGAATAAGAAAGATGGGGTCACTATTGGAATGCCTTTACTCAGAGGCCTTCTTATTCAATGCTAACCTGGGATTAACACCAAACACGATCAAAGACATTCCTGTCAGTAACAGTTATAACAATGGCGGCCGTTGTCAAAGATAATCTCACAAAACAAAACAGCCGCCATCTTAGTGTCATAAGTAAACAACGTCATTTAAAACGATAACAATAATTGATGACTAGTTCCAGTATGAAATCGATATCAACCAAAGGAGGAAATGCACCATTAATATTACAAGTTGAATATCAAATTCTTTGAAATGCTTTGTCGAGATTTCAACTGATTTATAATTAGTTAGAAAATTACTATTTGTAAATCTCACAACAAGAGATATTCAGCAACAGTACTTTGGAGTAAAGATTGTTTGCCAACATAACATGGCAGTCCTGGCTTAGGACAAATGTTGCCGTAATTTAGCCCCAGGAGACATCATCTCCAGCTTGCTATACATTCATCCTAAACCAGGACTGCCATGTTATGTTGGCAAATAATCTTTATAATTAGTTCTCGAATGTTTTTTATAGGCATGGTTTTATTTCTGGCAGCGTAGTGAAGAAACTCGCTTTTCAACCACGTGGTTGTCCCGGGGCTATATAAGAAGACACTTGGCCAAGATTCTGCGCGATGGGGTTGAACCCGAAACCGCACGGTTGTAAAGCAAACTTGTTAATCACACAGCCAAGCCTATTTCGATTTTGGGGCTTTAATTGTCTTGAGGACCTTATGCAACGAGCAGATTATCGATTATAATCAAATATAATAGTTTTTAATATTTGGTTTTATCCAAAGCGGCGAGCTGGCAGAAATGTTAGCATGCCGGGCGAAATGATTAACGGTATTTCGTCTGTCTTTACGTTCTGAGTTCAAATTCCACCGAGGTCGACATTGCCTTTCATCCTTATGTGTACACACGAAAAAAAAAAAAAAGGTTTCGAAAAACTTGTTTGTTGAGGAGATTTATGTACAGTATGTAATCGTGAATTGAAATATGTAAAAAGATAAAATTTGGTTATGCGTGCATATTAAGACGTGTTCTGTATTTTTCAATGAAAAATGTTTCTTTATTTCAATGTTCTTGTGGAGAGATTGTGTCTTTGCACTGGTAGAAGGGGAAGACTGTGAAATTTGGTTTGGTGTTATCTGCACATTTTTCTATATGTTCACTGAGACTGAGAGGAATTTGCCTGTATTGCGGGAAACGGATTTGCTCTTTGTGTAGAGTGGTTCTCCATCTCAAGGTCATATTCGTCTGTCCAATATAGTTGTGTCCGCAACCCGAGCAGGTTATTACATAAATTAGGTTCTCAGAGGCACAAGTGAAATTAGTTTTAATTGTGAACCTCTG
>NC_142928.1:196153023-196155523 GCF_046866305.1 Octopus bimaculoides
TTTGAAATTCAAATACAACTAATTTTTACCAGCTGAGTGGACTGGAACAAAGTGAAATAAAGTGTCATGCTCAAGGACACAAAGCGTGGCTGAGATTCGAACTCACGAGCTTACGATCGTGAGCTGAATACCCTAACCACTAAGCCACGAACCTTCACCCACCACTGATATAAGTAAACACCCATCACTGATATAAGTAAACAGGCATGTCGTTGTCAGTGAGTACATTCTACTGACAGAGCGCAAAGATGCAGAAATACGCGTTCAACATTCTGACAACCACTGCCAGACGATTTTGATCTGCTACGGAGATATATTTACGTTATTCAATACAGTACGTCCGTAAGAGATATCGCCGAAGGATTACTGTACTTAATTTGCCTTTTTTGCGATGTATTTGCATTAAGTATGATACATATATAGCTATTTTAATCTAATACTATTTCAGTCGCACACGACGGATATGTATATCTTGTTTTCTTTTATATTTATCTTTTAGTTGTCACTTGTTGCAGTCATTTGACTGTGGTCATACTGGGGCACCGCCTTGAATAATTTTAGTTGAATTAATCGACTTCAATACTTATTTTGTTTAAAGCCTGGTACTTATTGCGTTGGTCTGTTTTGCCGAGCCGCTAAGTTACGGGGACGTAAGCAAATAAACATAGTTTGTCAAGCGGTGGTGAGAGACAAGCACAAAGAGAGACGCACGCATACACACACACACACACACACACACACACACACACACACACACACACACACACACACACACACACAGAGGCATATATAGTTCCTATTTATATATTATTAGAATTATAGTAGTAGTCAAAAACATATTAAGCGTTTCGGCAAAGAGACCGATAGAATAAGTACCAGGCTTACAAAGAATAAGTCCTGGGGCCGATTTGTTCGACTAAAGGTAGTGCTGCAGCATGGCCGCAGTCAAAGACTGAAAGAAATAAAATAATAATAGTTACAACTAGTTATAGTTATGTACACTTTAATGAAGGAAACTACTAAGTAATTAGTTCGGAGTAATAAAAGAAACCAATTATTAAAGTCTGTGTTGTTTAGAAAATTCTTTAAAATCCCTGTTTAAAAGCATTTTTTTTATTTTTTATCAAACTCTGATTTTCAAGGTCCTTTTACTACTGAAGATTTCAACTACACTATTCAATTTCAATTCACTGCATGATAAAATCTTACTCTACCAGTTGGCTTTCGAAACACCTTACTCTCCTCTTTTTGTTTATCGCTTCTATTTTTCTTAGTCTTTCACTTCCTCTATCCTTACAACTTTTCCTTGTTTCTATCTCTTACCACCAATTTCTTTCCATGCAATGGTCTCTCTCTCTCTCTCTCTCTCTCTCTCTCTCTCTCTCTCTCTCTCTCTCTCTCTCTCTCTCTCTCTCTCTGTCTCTATTTCTCCCTGTCTCTATTTCTCCCTGTCTCTCTCGCAACCGATTGTATTCAATTGTATTCATTAAAAATACGTGATAACAAAGTCTTCTTTTCGTTTATCGCCTCTATTTCTCTTTCACTTTCTCAAGTAATTTTTCCTCCCTCTTATCCTCATCGTAGTACTTTTTGATGTCTTACTTCCTCCAATCTCATCTCATCTTGTCTCTATTTCCCGCCTTTAATTCAATGTATTTCTCTTGCTCTCTCATAACTTTTCCTCTTTTATCCTTATCCTCAGTTTGTTTCTTTGCAACGCTCTCTTCTTGCCACACTCTCTCTTTCAATCGTTCCTGTTCAGTTTTTTTTTCACCCATATTAACGAATTACGACGATTTTTAAAAAGATATTTAGAGAATATTTGTGAAAATACTTATACTATATCTAATGATCTTATCAAAATTACACAGAAATTTTGTACTTCAAGTTTCATTTGGCCATACACAAATGTGTATATTACAATATACATTATATATATATATATATATATATATATATATATATATATTTCAGCATTGAAATTAGGCTTCTCAAATCCAGAAAGGAGAAAGCTAATTCGAAGACTACAGATCCAATCCATCACTGGAACTGTAAAAATCTGTTGAACTTTCCAGAAGTTTATCATTAAATATATATGACCATGTGTAGATATGTAACTATATGCACGAGAATACATACATAAAACATACAAATCTGCACATACATGCATACATACACACACACATACATACATACATACATACAAACAAACAAAAACACCCTGTTGCTGATGTTGAAATTCCATTGAAGGCGCTTTGGATCTAAGTTAGAAACCGGTTCTTTCTCTGTTGGCAAGAAATCTTAAAATAAATTGAGTAATGACACACACACACACACACACACACACACACACACACACACACACACACGCGCGCACGTACACACACAGAGACACAGACACACACACACACATATATATTTATATATACACCCTTCTGGTGAATTTCAAGCCACTGGCCGCCGACAATCCGGGTATACCTCCTTAGTACCAGCCACCCTA
>NC_142928.1:196158023-196165523 GCF_046866305.1 Octopus bimaculoides
AACGCTTTTAAACCCTATCTCTTTATTTTCTTTGTTTATTAAGAACAACATTGTCAGAATCGGTTGAGTGGTCAATATTGACCCTTAGGGATCTATGTAGCTAATCAATGGGTCAGTAAGCACATGAGACAATATTTGAGTATTAAAAGTGCTGAATTCGTGGCACTCCGCCGGTTACGATGACGAGGGTTCCAGTTGATCCGATCAACGGAACAGCCTGCTTGTAAAATTAACGTGCAAGTGGCTGAGCACTCCACAGACACGTGTACCCTTAACATAGTTCTCGGGGAGATTCAGCATGAGACAGAGTATGAAAACGCTGATGCTTTTTAAATACAAGTACAACAGAAGTAGGAAGAAAGAGTGAGAGAAAGTTGTGGTAAAAGAGTACAACAGGGTTCACCTCCCCCCTGCTGGAGCCTCGTGGAGATTTAGGTGTTTTCGCTCAATAAACATTCACAACGCCCGGTCTGGGAATCGAAACCGCGATCCTACGACCGTGTGTCCACTGCCCTAACCACTGGGCCATTGCGCCTCCACGTGCTGAATTATTAGCGAACTGATCTAGAAGACCGCTAAAACTCAGTAACTTACAGCCAAATCATTCATCATATCCATTCGGTTCTCATTGTGCTTTGTGGCACTTGAGGCAACAGCAAGATCATCCCACCTTCTAACACTGAAAGCATCCTTGACAGCTTGTTCCATTGTTAACCCTTCTGCTTTTAAGATCTTTTGTTATTGTTCTCCACCATGTTTCCTTCGGTCGACCACATCTTTTATTTTATGGAACCCATTGCCAAACAATCCTGACAATTAAGTTCAGTTTATAGCAACACACTCGACCCAGCCAGTTCCATCTCCTTGCTTCAATAGTTTCTCTTACTGGTTTCACGTTAGCCATGGTGTGTAGTTCGTTATTCGAGATCATATTCGGTCAGTAGACCTTCAAGAAAGATCTGCCAAATAGTGACGCAATACTGGTTTCAAATTCTGGCACAAGGCCAGTAAATTTAGGGAGAGGGAGTAAATCGGCCACATCGACCCCAGCGCTATGCTGGTACTCATTTTATCGACCTCGAAAGAATGGAAGGCAACGCGGATCTCGGCGGCATTTGAACTCAGAACGTGAAATCTGGATGAATAGCGCTAAGCCTTTTATCTGGCGCGGCAAAGGTTCTACCAGCCTGCTTCTTTACATCGATGCCAGATTGGTCTCAAATTTTGGCTCCAGCCAGCAATTTAGGGGGAGGAGTTAAATCGATTACATCAACCCCCCCACAGCAATTACTGGTACTTATTTTATTGGTCACCGAAAGGGATAAAAGGCAAAGTGAACGTCGATGGAATTCAGACTCAAAACGTAAAGACGAACGAAATGCTGCTAAGCATTTTGTCCGGCATTCTAACGATACTGGCAGTTCGTCGCCTTATTTTGACACAATATTAACTAGTATTAACTTGGGCGGCGAGCTGGCAGAATCGTTAGCACGGCGGGCGAAATGCTTAGCAGTATTCTATCTGCCATTACCTTCTGAGTTCAAACTCCGCCGAGGTCGACTTTACCTTTCATCCTTTCGGGGTCGATTAAATAAGTACCAGTTACGTACCGGGGTCGATGTAATGGGCTGGCCCCCTCCCCCAAAATTTCGGGCCTTGTGCATAAAGTAGAAAAGAATATTAACTAGTATTCACCAAACACATATTTCACATCAAATATTCCAGGAGTGGTTGTGTGGTAAGGAACTTGCTTCTCAACCATATGGTTCCGGATTCGGTCCCGCTGCATGGCACCTTGGACAAATGTCTTCTCTTATAGCCTAAAAAAATAAAAGAATAACTGTATCAAAATGACAATTTTTTAAAATTGTTTTTATCAATTTCGTTTAATATTTTCATTAAATTACTTTGCGAGCTCTAAAAAAAAAAGTCTCACAACTGGTGCTATAAAAAGAATTCTACAACACATACCAGTTCGGCATTTAATCTCTTTCGAAGTCCCTTTCAGAAGCCATGCACTTTATCCAGCGTCGTTTCCACAGATGGAAACATTCCTGGATGTCTTTCTTTGGGTGGGGGGTAATTGCGAACACCTGCCTTGTCGCATTCTCTTGGATTTCTTCAACCATTTGTTCTCTTGAAATGGGATTTGATTTTTGGAAAGATTCTTGGCTAGAATAATCTCCAAGCAGTGTTTATTTCCAAGCACACACACACACACACATACACACACACATTTTCTCTGCGATGGTCACTGATGGAACCTCTGTGGTGTGGTGAGAAGACCACACTCTATACACTTGGCTTCCAAGTACTGCTTGAGAGTGAGTGAGAACATGATAATTTAGTGCGCATGCGCGACAGAGTTTAAGATCAATCTGTCCCAAGCGGCTTCACTCTGCATGCGTTAGCTCCGTCACCATGACAACAGTCTCGATATCCTTTGATCAAGCCTCGTAAATATTTCTTTAAAAAAACGGTAATGACACACACACACACACACACACACACACGCACGCACACACACACACACACGCACACACACACACACACACACACACACACGCACACACACACACACACACACAAAAACACACACTTATACAAACGACGGACTTCTGCACAATTTCCGTCTACCAAATCCACTCAGAAGGTACTGGTCTGTCCAGAACTACAGTGAAAGAAACAGGCACAAGGTGCTGCGCAGAGGGATTGAACTCGAAATCACGAGGTTGTAAAGCAAGCTTCTAAGCCATGTCTTTTATCTTTTATTTGTTTCAGTCATTAGACTGCGGCCATGCTGGGGCAATACCTTGAAAAATTTTAGTCGAACGAATCGACCCTTGTACTTTTATTCGATCAGTTTGTTTTGCAGAACTGTTAAGTTACAGGGGACATAAATACACCAGCATCGGTTGTCAGACCATGGTGGACCCCCACCACCACACACATGCGACGGGTTTCTTTCAGTTCCGTTCACCAAATCCATGCACAAGGCATTATTCGGCCTGGGGCTATGTAGTAAAAGACACTAGCAGAAAGTGCTGCTCCTTGAGACTGAACCCAAAGCCATATGGTTGCAAACCAACCCCCTACGTCATATACACCCATGCCTGCGCTACTTGTAGCATCTTTAAAAACTTTTGTTTTTCTTCCTATATAGATTAACCATGTGGAGGTGCAATGGCCCAGTGGTTAGGGCAGCGGACTCGCGGTCGGAGGATCGCGGTTTCGATTCCCAGACCGGGCGTTGCGAGTGTTTATTGAGCGAAAACACCTAAAGCTCCACGAGGCTCCGGCAGGGGATGATGGCGAACCCTGCTGTATTCTTTCAACACATCTTTCTCTCACTCTTACTTCCTGTTTCTGTTGAGCCTTTAATTCAAAGGGTCAGCCTTGTCACACTCTGTGTCACGCTGAATATCCCCGAGAACTACGTTAAGGGTACACGTGTCTGTGGAGTGCTCAGCCACATGCACGTTAATTTCACGAGCAGGCTGTTTCCGTTGATCGGATCAACTGGAACCCTCGACGTCGTAAGCGACGGAGTGCCAACACCAACAGATTAACCTTACCTCTGCAATTCTTGATTAGCGTAAATACAGGGATAGAGTTAATCTTGTTTTTTTATGAATGGTGGTCATTAAGTTATGGATAAAGCAAACCTTAATCTAAATTAATCTCTGCTGGTGCCTCATCACCTGCGGCGGCGCAGTCTCATAAGATATCCGCTGCAGTGCTTGCTTAGTCTTGATGACGTCACGCGTTTTCCTACTGACGTCATCGCTATTTGCATTCGGCTCAAACAATGGCCTCTTTGCTTTCAGCCGGACAAAATGTAGTGTATAGCCAACATAGCGAAATAATGGCCTGCCTTATCACTTGGCATAGATTCACTTAAGTTTTACAGTGAAATACCTAGAAGTCAGTTGGTCATGGTTTGTATTAATAACTTATTGCAGACTATTTGGCACCTCTGTAGCGAAGCTGAGCAGACTGTGAAGATACACACACACACACACACACACACACACACACACACACACACACACACACATACACACACATATATATGGTTTAGAAAATCTATGTCCGTTTGTAGAAGAAATCTAATTTTACTATTGAATTTCTTTATTTTCGCGACTGTTTGCTTTCGACATTTTCCAACTGATGTTTCCCAGGAATCCTTTGTCTTTGAGATATGGTTATGGAACCGATATTTCAGGAAAGATACGTTTAAAGATAAATCGGTGAGATTTCCATGGACGAAATGTCTAGCTTTGAGATCTTTTACTAAACGATGCTTTCAAAAATACCACAACGTAGCTACAAGACTTCAGATTTCGGTCCAATTTTTCTTGCTTCTCACAGATCCGCGCAAATTGACGAGGAAAATTCTGCGCAGTGAAGTAACATGTAAGAAATAGCAGCCAAACCACTTCAAATCAGGAAATACTATCTTAAAGAATGAAAGACACATTGAGCAGCAGTGGCGGTTCGTATATAGGCACTGCAGAACTGCAGCTCCCCCTATTTCCACTCGATATTATTGATAACATTCAATATAATGAGTCCTTTTTTCTTTAATTCTTTCTTTATACTTGCACATTATATAATCCTTAAGCTTAATGTCAGTAGCCACCCTGTAGGCTATGAAAAATATACAAAAATCCTTGTATAGAACTGTGCACTTCACATTTCTAGCAACGCGGTGTTTAGCTGTTGTGCGCATGCTCACATGTTCGGGATAGGAAGCTTCACGCTAGACAGCACTGTCGTTCACGCAGTGCCGGGTGAAAGTTAGTGTTTCTTTTTGACTCCGCGTGTGCTGTGCTTAAAAAACATGTTTATATTCTTGAATGTGGTAAAGTGTAGAATTAGATTATTATCCAGCTTCAGTGTTGCTGCCAGGATTTGAAAAATAGGACAGACTTTTCCTCCTTTAGGAGGGGATTTTTGAAAAACAAGAGGGAATTCACGGCGGTATTCAGTGAAAAAATTAAATACACTCCCCGGCTGTGGCTAAAACGCGAACCGATCAAGTTTATGTATAAATATTCTTTTTTATATGTTTATTTCCTTTTACGGCTAAAAGTTTTCTGAAGTAGCACCCCACTAATTTTATCTACGAGCAGCCACTGTTGAGCAGTGTATTCCTCGTTATACAAAGAGGCAGGATGATCATGGCTTGAATATCTTCGACTGTGGGACTTGGAATAAGCAATAACGATAACAGCAACACGTTAGTGGCAAATACAAGGATAGCACTTTGTATGTAAAAGAGCTTTTGTCTTTTTAAACGAAATATTCTGCAATATTTCATCAGACGAAATTTCATCAGACGAAATTTCGTCTGACGAAATTTCATTAGAAGAAATTTTGTCAGACGTAATTTTGTCAGACGAAATTTCGTCAGATGAAATTTCGTCACACGAAATTTTCTCTAGCGAAATTTTGTCAGACGAAATTTTATCGGGCGAGATTTCATCAAATGAGATTTCGTCAGATGAAATTTTGCCGTCTTTAGTCCTTTGCGCACAGTGGTTAAATCACACGTAATCTAGATATTTATGCCAATCTTTAACTGATTCTATAATGAAGAAGCTCGAAAATATCCTTTAATTAGGATAAGCCAACTTAATCTCATGCAATGACGCAATCACAAAATATACACCGGAAACTTTTAAAGCCATTAAAATCATTGAAAATGTAAGGCCTGGCGATCTCTGATGACGTTATGGCGACCACATCATGCCACGCTCGTCCACACTCATATATGACGTATACATTGAACGAGTAAGTCTCACCTTGTGTTTCTTGATCTGCTAGAAATAGCTGTTGAATCGAAAGAATAAGCATAACAAATGATGACCGTCGTCACACACACACACACACACACACACACACACACACACACACACACACACACACACGGACATATCTGTAAGCCACATGTTGCGACAAAAGAAATTGGTTTCAATATCGTTGGGAATAGGTGACGATATTTATTAAATGATACAGTGAAGGCGCATGGCTCAGTGGTTGGAGCGCCGGGCTCACGATCATGAGGTAGTGAATTCGATTCCCGAACCGGGCTGCGTGTTGTGTTCTTGAGCAAGACACCTTATTTCTCATTTCACTCAGCTGTAGAAATGAGCTGCAACATCACTGGTGCCAAGTTGTATTGGCCCCTTTGCCTTTCCCTTGGATAACATTGGTGGTGTGGAGAGGAGAGGCTGGTATGCATGGGCGATTGCTGGTCTTCCATAAAACAACCTTGCTCCGACTTGTGCCTGGGAGGGTAACCTTCTAGGGGCAATCCCATGGTCATTCATGACCGAAGGGGGTCTTTACTCTTTTTACAGTTATGGAGACTTACATTCAGGATGTTAAGTTTCTCTGTCAATGATTCGATGATCGCCGTACATCTTCAGCTGGTGCTAAGATCATCGAACTATTGACACAGTAACTGAAAGTCTTAAATGTCTCTATAACCGAAACATTATATATATATATATGTATATATATATATATATACATATCTTCTATCTTTTACTGGATTCAGCCCAGGGCTGCATCCAGGTCATGCTGGTGCACCACCTGTAGTTACTCGCTGTTGTTTCCGGTATTGTTTTTGGTGAAGTAGCGAGTTGGACGGAGCTGTTCTTTGCGTCTCCTGCCACGATGTGGGTTCATCTGGTATCTCAGAAACCTGTCCAGACGCTCCTTGAAAACTTCCACATCAACACCATGTAAATCTCTAAGCTTGCCTGACAGGATGTTGAACAATTGCGGGCCCTTGAAACCCAGACTATTGCAGTACTGTGTCCTTATTTTAAATGGGCAAGACAGGATCTTTGGTATGATGCAGTGCCGTCCAGTTAGAGGATTGGTATAATTGTCAATTCTAAAATTAGGAGCTAAACCTTCCAAGATCTTCCAAATATATATCACCGCATATCTCTCTCCAGCATGGCCGTAGCCCTCAGGCTGAAACTAAGAGATAAAATATGTATGTTCTTTTATTCTTTAAAAATAAAGAATACAGAAAGGATATACAAATACATACATATATATATAAATATATACAGATATATATATATATATATATATATATATATATTTGTATATTTATATATATATATATATATATATATATATATATATATATATATATATATATATATATATATGTATATATATATATGTGTATGTATATATATGTATATATATATATATATATATATATATACATATATATATATATATATATATATATATATATATATAAATATTTGTATATTTATATATATATATATATATATATATATATATATATATATATATATATATATATATATATATATATATATATGTATATATGCACAGATGTAGGCATGTGTGTGTGTGTGTGTGAGAATAGAGACAATGTAGGGACGCTGATTATAAAATACCAACAATATGGATTCTTTAACTATTTTAATGCAACGTAAAGAAATA